>NW_026529518.1:0-130057 GCF_028500815.1 Rissa tridactyla
CGGGGGACCCATCTCCAGCCGTATGGCCATTTTTGTGCCTGGCGCGGCGCCAAGTGGGAAAGGGTGGTGTCGAGGCTGAAGGCAGCAGGAAAGCCCACACCCCCAGGTCTGTGGGGCTACGCAAGCGGTTCCCAAAGAGCTTTAGAACAAGGCATAATTTTCCCTGCTGGCTCTCTGGGCGGGGGACCCTCTCCAGCCGTATGGCCATTTTTGTGCCTGGCGCGGCGCCAAGTGGGAAAGGGTGCTGTCGAGGCTGAAGGCAGGAGCAAAGCCTGCAGCCCCCAGGTCTGTGCGGCTACGCAAGCGGTTCCCAAAGAGCTTTAGAACAAGGCATAGTTTTCCCTGCTGGCTCTTTGGGCGGGGGACCCATCTCCAGCCATAGGCCATTTTTGTGCCTACCGCGGCGCCAAGTGGGAAAGGGTGGCTTTGAGGCTGAAGGCAGCAGGAAAGCCCACACCCCCCAGGTCTGTGGGGCTACGCAAGCGGTTCCCAAAGAGCTTTAGAACAAGGCATAGTTTTCCCTGATGGCTCTTTGGGCGGGGGACCCATCTCCAGCCGTATGGCTATTTTTATGCCTGGCGCGGTGCGTAGTGGGAAAGGGTGGCTTTGAGGCTGAAGGCAGCAGGAAAGCCGCAGCCCCCAGGTCTGTGGGGCTACGCAAGCGGTTCCCAAAGAGCTTTAGAACAAGGCATAGTTTTTCCCTGCTGGCTCTTTGGGCGGGGGACCCATCTGCAGCCGTAAGGCCATTTTTGTGCCTTTCCGCGGCGCCAAGTGGGAAAGGGTGGTGTCGAGGCTGAAGGCAGCAGGAAAGCCCGCAGCCCCCAGGTCTGTGGGGCTACGCAAGCGGTTCCCAAAGAGCTTTAGAACAAGGCCTAGTTTTCCCTGCTGGCTCTTTGGGCGGGGGACCCATCTCCAGCCGTATGGCCATTTTTGAGCCTGGCACGGCGCCAGGTGGGAAAGGGTGGCTTTGAGGCTGAAGGCAGGAGCAAAGCCTGCAGCCCCAAGGTCTGTGGGGCTACGCAAGCGGTTCCCAAAGAGCTTTAGAACAAGGCATAGTTTTCCCCTGCTGGCTCTTTGGGCGGGGGACCCATCTCCAGCCATAGGCCATTTTTGTGCCTGGCGCGACGCCAAGTGGGAAAGGGTGGTTTTGAGGCTGAAGGCAGCAGGAAAGCCTGCAGCCCCCAGGTCTGTGGGGCTACGCAAGCGGTTCCCAAAGAGCTTTAGAACAAGGCATAGTTTTCCCTGCTGGCTCTTTGGGCGGGGGACCCATCTCCAGCCGTCTAGCTATTTTTGTGCCTGGCGCGGTGCGTAGTGGCAAAGGGTCGTTTAGAGGCTGAAGGCAGCAGGAAAGCCCGCAGCCCCCAGGTCTGTGGGGCTACGCAAGCGGTTCCCAAAGAGCTTTAGAACAAGGCATAATTTTCCCTGCTGGCTCTTTGGGCGGGGGACCCATCTCCAGCCGTATGGCCATTTTTGTGCCTGGCGCGGCGCCAAGTGGGAAAGGGTGGTTTTGAGGCTGAAGGCAGCAGGAAAGCCCGCAGCCCCCAGGTCTGTGGGGCTACGCAAGCGGTTCCCAAAGAGCTTTAGAACAAGGCCTAGTTTTCCCTGCTGGCTCTTTGGGCGGGGGACCCATCTCCAGCCGTATGGCCATTTTTGTGCCTGGCGCAGCGCCAAGTGGGAAAGGGTGGCTTTGAGGCTGAAGGCAGCAGCAAGCCTGCAGCCCCCAGGTCTGTGGGGCTACGCAAGCGGTTCCCAAAGAGCTTTAGAACAAGGCATAATTTTCCCTGCTGGCTCTCTGGGCGGGGGACCCATCTCCATCCGTATGGCCATTTTTGTGCCTGGCTCGGCGCCAAGTGGGAAAGGGTGCTGTCGAGGCTGAAGGCAGTAGGAAAGCCTGCAGCCCCCAGGTCTGTGCGGCTACGCAAGCGGTTCCCAAAGAGCTTTAGAACAAGGCATAGTTTTCCCTGATGGCTCTTTGGGCGGGGGACCCATCTCCAGCCGTATGGCCATTTTTGTGCGTGGCCAGGGGCCAAGTGGGAAAGGGTGGTGTCGAGGCTGAAGGCAGCAGGAAGGCCACAGCCCCCAGGTCTGTGGGGCTACGCAAGCGGTTCCCAAAGAGCTTTAGAACAAGGCATAGTTTTCCTTGCTGGGTCTTTGGGCATGGGACCCATCTCCAGCCATAGACCATTTTTGTGCCTACCGCGGCGCCAAGTGGGAAAGGGTGGCTTTGAGGCTGAAGGCAGCAGGAAAGCCCACACCCCCCAGGTCTGTGGGGCTACGCAAGCGGTTCCCAAAGAGCTTTAGAACAAGGCATAGTTTTCCCTGATGGCTCTTTGGGCGGGGGACCCATCTGCAGCCATATGGCCATTTTTGTGCCTGGCGCAGCGCCAAGTGGGAAAGGGTGGCTTTGAGGCTGAAGGCAGCAGCAAAGCCTGCAGCCCCCAGGTCTGTGGGGCTACGCAAGCCGGTTCCCACAGAGCTTTAGAACAAGGCATAGTTTTCCCTGCTGGCTCTTTGGGCGGGGGACCCATCTCCAGTCGTATGGCTATTTTTATGCCTGGCGCGGATGCGTAGTGGGAAAGGGTGGTGTCGAGGCTGAAGGCAGCAGGAAAGCCCGCAGCCCCCAGGTCTGTGGGGCTACGCAAGCGGTTCCCAAAGAGCTTTAGAACAAGGCATAGTTTTCCCTGCTGGCTCTTTGGGCGGGGGACCCATCTCCAGCCATAGGCCATTTTTGTGCCTGGCGCAGCGCCAAGTGGGAAAGGGTGGCTTTGAGGCTGAAGGCAGCAGCAAAGCCTGCAGCCCCAGGTCTGTGGGGCTACGCAAGCGGTTCCAAAAGAGCTTTAGAACAAGGCCTAGTTTTCCCTGCTGGCTCTTTGGGCGGGGGACCCATCTCCAGCCGTATGGCCATTTTTGTGCCTGGCGCGGCGCCAAGTGGGAAAGGGTGGCTTTGAGGCTGAAGGCAGCAGCAAAGCCTGCAGCCCCCAGGTCTGTGGGGCTACGCAAGCGGTTCCCAAAGAGCTTTAGAACAAGGCATAGTTTTCCCAGCTGGCTCTTAGGGCATGGGACCCATATCCAGCCATAGGCCATTTTTGTGCCTGATGCGGCACCAAGTGGGAAAGGGTGGCTTTGAGGCTGAAGGCAGCAGGAAAGCCCGCAGCCCCCAGGTCTGTGGGGCTACGCAAGCGGTTCCCAAAGAGCTTTAGAACAAGGCATAGTTTTCCCTGCTGGCTCTCTGGGCGGGGACCCATCTCCAGCCGTATGGCCATTTTTGTGCCTGGCGCGGCGCCAAGTGGGAAAGGGTGGCTTTGAGGCTGAAGGCAGCAGCAAAGCCTGCAGCCCCAGGTCTGTGGGGCTACGCAAGCGGTTCCAAAAGAGCTTTAGAACAAGGCCTAGTTTTCCCTGCTGGCTCTTGGGCGGGGACCCATCTCCAGCCGTATGGCCATTTTTGGGCCTGGCGCGGCGCCAAGTGGAAAGGGTGGCTTTGAGGCTGAAGGCAGCAGGAAAGCCTGCAGCCCCCAGGTTTGTGGGGCTACGCAAGCGGTTCCCAAAGAGCTTTAGAACAAGGCCTAGTTTTCCCTGCTGGCTCTTTGGGCGGGGGACCCATCTCCAGCCATAGGCCATTTCTGTGCCTGATAGGGCGCCAAGTGGGAAAGGGTGGTTTTGAGGCTGAAGGCAGCAGGAAAGCCTGCAGCCCCCCAGGTCTGTGGGGCTATGCAAGCGGTTCCCAAAGAGCTTTAGAACAAGGCATAGTTTTCCCTGCTGGCTCTTTGGGCGGGGGACCCATCTCCAGCCATAGGCCATTTTTCGTGCCTACCGCGGCGCCAAGTGGGAAAGGGTGGCTTTGAGGCTGAAGGCAGCAGGAAAGCCCACACCCCCCAGGTCTGTGTGGCTACGCAAGCGGTTCCAAAGAGCTTTAGAACAAGGCATAGTTTTCCCTGATGGCTCTTTGGGCGGGGGACCCATCTCCAGCCGTATGGCCATTTTTGTCCCTGGCCCGGCGCCAAGTGGGAAAGGGTGGCTTTGAGGCTGAAGGCAGCAGGAAAGCCCGCAGCCCCCAGGTCTGTGGGGCTACGCAAGCGGTTCCCAAAGAGCTTTAGAACAAGGCATAGTTTTCCCTGCTGGCTCTTTGGGCGGGGGACCCCTCTCCAGCCATATGGCCATTTTTGTGCCTGGCGCAGCGCCAACGTGGGAAAGGGTGGCTTCTGAGCTGAAGGCAGCAGCAAAGCCTGCAGCCCCCAGGTCTGTGCGGCTACGCAAGCGGTTCCCAAAGAGCTTTAGAACAAGGCCTAGTTTTCCCTGCTGGCTCTTTGGGCGGGGGCACCCATCTCCAGCCGTATGGCCATTTTTGTGCCTTATGCGGCGCCAAGTGGGAAAGGGTGGCTTTGAGGCTGAAGACAGCAGAAAGCCCGCAGCCCCCAGGTCTGTGGGGCTACGCAAGCGGTTCCCAAAGAGCTTTAGAACAAGGCATAGTTTTCCCTGCTGGCTCCTTGGGCGGGGGACCCATCTCCAGCCATAGGCCATTTTTGTGCCTGGCGCCGACGCCAAGTGGGAAAAGGGTGCTGTCGAGGCTGAAGGCAGCAGGAAAGCCCGCAGCCCCCAGGTCTGTGGGGCCAAGCAAAGCGGTTCCCAAAGAGCTTTAGAACAAGGCATAGTTTTCCCTGCTGGCTCTTTGGGCGGGAGACCCATCTCCAGCCATAGGCCATTTTTGTGCCTGGCGCGACGCGCAAGTGGGAAAGGGTGGTGTCGAGGCTGAAGGCAGCAGCAAAGCCTGCAGCCCCAGGTCTGTGGGGCTACGCAAGCGGTTCCCAAAGAGCTTTAGAACAAGGCATAGTTTTCCCTGCTGGCTCTTTGGGCGGGGGACCCCTCTCCAGCCATATGGCCATTTTTGTGCCTGGGCGCAGCGCCAAGTGGGAAAGGGTGGCTTTGAGGCTGAAGGCAGCAGCAAAGCCTGCAGCCCCCAGGTCTGTGCGGCTACGCAAGCGGTTCCCAAAGAGCTTTAGAACAAGGCATAGTTTTCCCTGCTGGCTCTTGGGGCGGTGGGACCCATCTCCAGTCGTATGGCTATTTTTATGCCTGGCGCGGTGCGTAGTGGGAAAGGGTGGCTTTGAGGCTGAAGGTAGCAGGAAAGCCCGCAGCCCCCCAGGTCTGTGGGGCTACGCAAGCGGTTCCCAAAGAGCTTTAGAACAAGGCATAGTTTTCCCTGCTGGCTCTTTGGGCGGGGGACCCATCTCCAGCCGTATGGCCATTTTTGTGCCTGGCGCGGCGCCAAGTGGGAAAAGGGTGGTGTCGAGGGCTGAAGGCAGCAGGAAAGCCCACACCCCCCAGGTCTGTGGGGCTACGCAAGCGGTTCCCAAAGAGCTTTAGAACAAGGCATAATTTTCCCTGCTGGCTCTCTGGGCGGGGGACCCATCTCCAGCCGTATGGCCATTTTTGTGCCCTGGCGCGGCGCCAAGTGGGAAAGGGTGCTGTCGAGGCTGAAGGCAGGAGCAAAGCCTGCAGCCCCCCAGGTCTGTGCGGCTACGCAAGCGGTTCCCAAGAGCTTTAGAACAAGGCATAGTTTTCCCTGCTGCGCTCTTTGGGCGCGGGGACCCAGTCTCCAGCCATAGGCCATTTTTGTGCCTACCGCGGGCGCCAAGTGGGAAAAGGGTGGCTTTGAGGCTGAAGGCAGCAGGAAAGCCCACACCCCCCAGGTCTGTGGGGCTACGCAAGCGGTTCCCAAAGAGCTTTAGAACAAGGCATAGTTTTCCCTGATGGCTCTTTTGGGCGGGGGACCCATCTCCAGCCGTATGGCCATTTTTGTGCCTGGCCCGGCGCCAAGTGGGAAAGGGTGGCTTTGAGGCTGAAGGCAGCAGGAAAGCCCGCAGCCCCCAGGTCTGTGGGGCTACGCAAGCGGTTCCCAAAGAGCTTTAGAACAAGGCATAGTTTTCCCTGCTGGCTCTTTGTGGCGGGGGACCCCTCTCCAGCCATATGGCCATTTTTGTGCCTGGCGCAGCGCAAAGTGGGAAAGGGTGGCTTTGAGGCTGAAGGCAGCAGCAAAGCCTGCAGCCCCCAGGTCTGTGCGGCTACGCAAGCGGTTCCCAAAGAGCTTTAGAACAAGGCCTAGTTTTCCCTGCTGGCTCTTTGGGCGGGGGACCCATCTCCAGTCGTATGGCTATTTTTATGCCTGGCGCGGTGCGTAGTGGGAAAGGGTGGCTTTGAGGCTGAAGGCAGCAGGAAAGCCCGCAGCCCCCAGGTCTGTGGGGCTACGCAAGCGGTTCCCAAAGAGCTTTAGAACAAGGCATAGTTTTCCCTGCTGGTTCTTTGGGCGGGGGACCCATCTCCAGCCATAGGCCATTTTTGTGCCTGGCGCGACGCCAAGTGGGAAAGGGTGCTGTCGAGGCTGAAGGCAGCAGGAAAGCCCGCAGCCCCCAGGTCTGTGGGGCCAAGCAAGCGGTTCCCAAAGAGCTTTAGAACAAGGCATAGTTTTCCCTGCTGGCTCTTTGGGCGGGAGACCCATCTCCAGCCATAGGCCATTTTTGTGCCTGGGGCGACGCCAAGTGGGAAAGGGTGGTGTCGAGGCTGAAGGCAGCAGCAAAGCCTGCAGCCCCCAGGTCTGTGGGGCTACGCAAGCGGTTCCCAAAGAGCTTTAGAACAAGGCATAGTTTTCCCCTGCTGGCTCTTTGGGCGGGGGACCCCTCTCCAGCCATATGGCCATTTTTGTGCCTGGCGCAGCGCCAAGTGGGAAAGGGTGGCTTTGAGGCTGAAGGCAGCAGCAAAGCCTGCAGCCCCCAGGTCTGTGCGGCTACGCAAGCGGTTCCCAAAGAGCTTTAGAACAAGGCATAGTTTTCCCTGCTGGCTCTTTGGGCGGGGGACCCATCTCCAGTCGTATGGCTATTTTTATGCCTGGCGCGGTGCGTAGTGGGAAAGGGTGGCTTTGAGGCTGAAGGCAGCAGGAAAGCCCGCAGCCCCCAGGTCTGTGGGGCTACGCAAGCGGTTCCCAAAGAGCTTTAGAACAAGGCATAGTTTTCCCTGCTGGCTCTTTGGGCGGGGGACCCATCTCCAGCCGTATGGCCATTTTTGTGCCTGGCGCGGCGCCAAGTGGGAAAGGGTGGTGTCGAGGCTGAAGGCAGCAGGAAAGCCCACACCCCCCAGGTCTGTGGGGCTACGCAAGCGGTTCCCAAAGAGCTTTAGAACAAGGCATAATTTTCCCTGCTGGCTCTCTGGGCGGGGGACCCATCTCCAGCCGTATGGCCATTTTTGTGCCTGGCGCGGCGCCAAGTGGGAAAGGGTGCTGTCGAGGCTGAAGGCAGGAGCAAAGCCTGCAGCCCCCAGGTCTGTGCGGCTACGCAAGCGGTTCCCAAAGAGCTTTAGAACAAGGCATAGTTTTCCCTGCTGGCTCTTTGGGCGGGGGACCCATCTCCAGCCATAGGCCATTTTTGTGCCTACCGCGGCGCCAAGTGGGAAAGGGTGGCTTTGAGGCTGAAGGCAGCAGGAAAGCCCACACCCCCCAGGTCTGTGGGGCTACGCAAGCGGTTCCCAAAGAGCTTTAGAACAAGGCATAGTTTTCCCTGATGGCTCTTTGGGCGGGGGACCCATCTCCAGCCGTATGGCCATTTTTGTGCCTGGCCCGGTGCCAAGTGGGAAAGGGTGGCTTTGAGGCTGAAGGCAGCAGGAAAGCCCGCAGCCCCCAGGTCTGTGGGGCTACGCAAGCGGTTCCCAAAGAGCTTTAGAACAAGGCATAGTTTTCCCTGCTGGCTCTTTGGGCGGGGGACCCCTCTCCAGCCATATGGCCATTTTTGTGCCTGGCGCAGCGCCAAGTGGGAAAGGGTGGCTTTGAGGCTGAAGGCAGCAGCAAAGCCTGCAGCCCCCAGGTCTGTGCGGCTACGCAAGCGGTTCCCAAAGAGCTTTAGAACAAGGCATAGTTTTCCCTGCTGGCTCTTTGGGCGGGGGACCCATCTCCAGTCGTATGGCTATTTTTATGCCTGGCGCGGTGCGTAGTGGGAAAGGGTGGCTTTGAGGCTGAAGGCAGCAGGAAAGCCCGCAGCCCCCAGGTCTGTGGGGCTACGCAAGCGGTTCCCAAAGAGCTTTAGAACAAGGCATAGTTTTCCCTGCTGGTTCTTTGGGCGGGGGACCCATCTCCAGCCGTATGGCCATTTTTGTGCCTTATGCGGCGCCAAGTGGGAAAGGGTGGCTTTGAGGCTGAAGACAGCAGGAAAGCCCGCAGCCCCCAGGTCTGTGGGGCTACGCAAGCGGTTCCCAAAGAGCTTTAGAACAAGGCATAGTTTTCCCTGCTGGCTCCTTGGGCGGGGGACCCATCTCCAGCCATAGGCCATTTTTGTGCCTGGCGCGACGCCAAGTGGGAAAGGGTGCTGTCGAGGCTGAAGGCAGCAGGAAAGCCCGCAGCCCCCAGGTCTGTGGGGCCAAGCAAGCGGTTCCCAAAGAGCTTTAGAACAAGGCATAGTTTTCCCTGCTGGCTCTTTGGGCGGGAGACCCATCTCCAGCCATAGGCCATTTTTGTGCCTGGCGCGACGCCAAGTGGGAAAGGGTGGTGTCGAGGCTGAAGGCAGCAGCAAAGCCTGCAGCCCCCAGGTCTGTGGGGCTACGCAAGCGGTTCCCAAAGAGCTTTAGAACAAGGCATAGTTTTCCCTGCTGGCTCTTTGGGCGGGGGACCCCTCTCCAGCCATATGGCCATTTTTGTGCCTGGCGCAGCGCCAAGTGGGAAAGGGTGGCTTTGAGGCTGAAGGCAGCAGCAAAGCCTGCAGCCCCCAGGTCTGTGCGGCTACGCAAGCGGTTCCCAAAGAGCTTTAGAACACGGCATAGTTTTCCCTGCTGGCTCTTTGGGCGGGGGACCCATCTCCAGTCGTATGGCTATTTTTATGCCTGGCGCGGTGCGTAGTGGGAAAGGGTGGCTTTGAGGCTGAAGGCAGCAGGAAAGCCCGCAGCCCCCAGGTCTGTGGGGCTACGCAAGCGGTTCCCAAAGAGCTTTAGAACAAGGCATAGTTTTCCCTGCTGGCTCTTTGGGCGGGGGACCCATCTCCAGCCGTATGGCCATTTTTGTGCCTGGCGCGGCGCCAAGTGGGAAAGGGTGGTGTCGAGGCTGAAGGCAGCAGGAAAGCCCACACCCCCCAGGTCTGTGGGGCTACGCAAGCGGTTCCCAAAGAGCTTTAGAACAAGGCCTAGTTTTCCCTGCTGGCTCTTTGGGCGGGGGACCCATCTCCAGCCGTATGGCCATTTTTGTGCCTGGCGCGGCGCCAAGTGGGAAAGGGTGGCTTTGAGGCTGAAGGCAGCAGGAAAGCCCGCAGCCCCCAGGTCTGTGGGGCTACGCAAGCGGTTCCCAAAGAGCTTTAGAACAAGGCATAGTTTTCCCTGCTGGCTCTTTGGGCGGGGGACCCATCTCCAGCCATATGGCCATTTTTGTGCCTGGCGCAGCGCCAAGTGGGAAAGGGTTGCTTTGAGGCTGAAGGCAGCAGCAAAGCCTGCAGCCCCCAGGTCTGTGGGGCTACGCAAGCGGTTCCCAAAGAGCTTTAGAACAAGGCATAGTTTTCCCTGCTGGCTCTTTGGGCGGGAGACCCATCTCCAGCCATAGGCCATTTTTGTGCCTGGCGCGACGCCAAGTGGGAAAGGGTGTTGTCGAGGCTGAAGGCAGCAGGAAAGCCCGCAGCCCCCAGGTCTGTGGGGCCAAGCAAGCGGTTCCCAAAGAGCTTTAGAACAAGGCATAGTTTTCCCTGCTGGCTCTTTGGGCGGGAGACCCATCTCCAGCCATAGGCCATTTTTGTGCCTGGCGCGACGCCAAGTGGGAAAGGGTGGTGTCGAGTCTGAAGGCAGCAGGAAAGCCTGCAGCCCCCAGGTCTGTGGGGCTACGCAAGCGATTCCCAAAGAGCTTTAGAACAAGGCATAGTTTTCCCTGCTGGCTCTTTGGGCGGGGGACCCATCTCCAGTCGTATGGCTATTTTTAGGCCTGGCGCGGTGCGTAGTGGGAAAGGGTGGTTTTGAGGCCGAAGGCAGCAGGAAAGCCCGCAGCCCCCAGGTCTGTGGGGCTACGCAAGCGGTTCCCAAAGAGCTTTAGAACAAGGCATAATTTTCCCTGCTGGCTCTTTGGGCGGGGGACCCATGTCCAGCGGTATGGCCATTTTTTTGCCTGGCGCGGCGCCAAGTGGGAAAGGGTGGTGTCGAGGCTGAAGGCAGCAGGAAAGCCCGCAGCCCCCAGGTCTGTGGGGCTACGCAAGTGGTTCCCAAAGAGCTTTAGAACAAGGCATAATTTTCCCTCCTGGCTCTTTGGGCGGGGGACCCATCTCCAGCCGTATGGCCATTTTTGCGCCTGGCGCAGTGCCAAGTGGGAAAGGGTGGTGTCGAGGCTGAAGGCAGCAGGAAAGCCCACAGCCCCCAGGTCTGTGGGGCTACGCAAGCGGTTCCCAAAGAGCTTTAGAACAAGGCATAGTTTTCCCTGCTGGCTCTTTGGGCGGTGGACCCATCTCAAGCCGTATGGCCATTTTTGTGCCTGGCGCGGCGCCAAGTGGGAAAGGGTGGTGTCGAGGCTGAAGGCAGCAGCAAAGCCCGCAGCCCCCAGGTCTGTGGGGCTATGCAAGCGGTTCCCAAAGAGCTTTAGAACAAGGCATAGTTTTCCTTGCTGGCTCTTTGGGCATGGGACCCATCTCCAGCCATAGGCCATTTTTGTGCCTGGCGCGATGCCAGGTTGGAAAGGGTGGTGTCGAGTCTGAAGGCAGCAGCAAAGCCTGCAGCCCCCAGGTCTGTGGGGCCAAGCAAGCGGTTCCCAAAGAGCTTTAGAACAAGGCATAGTTTTCCCTGCTGGCTCTTTGGGCGGGGGACCCATATCCAGCCGTATGGCCATTTTTGTGCGTGGCCAGGGGCCAAGTGGGAAAGCGTGGTGTCGAGGCTGAAGGCAGCAGCAAAGCCCACAGCCCCCAGGTCTGTGGGGCTATGCAAGCGGTTCCCAAAGAGCTTTAGAACAAGGCATAGTTTTCCTTGCTGGGTCTTTGGGCATGGGACCCATCTCCAGCCATAGGCCATTTTTGTGCCTACCGCGGCGCCAAGTGGGAAAGGGTGGCTTTGAGGCTGAAGGCAGCAGGAAAGCCCACACCCCCCAGGTCTGTGGGGCTACGCAAGCGGTTCCCAAAGAGCTTTAGAACAAGGCATAGTTTTCCCTGCTGGCTCTTTGGGCGGGGGACCCATCTCCAGCCGTATGGCCATTTTTGTGCCTGGCGCGGCGCCAAGTGGGAAAGGGTGGCTTTGAGGCTGAAGGCAGCAGGAAAGCCCGCAGCCCCCAGGTCTGTGGGGCTACGCAAGCGGTTCCCAAAGAGCTTTAGAACAAGGCATAGTTTTCCCTGCTGGCTCTTTGGGCGGGGGACCCCTCTCCAGCCATATGGCCATTTTTGTGCCTGGCGCAGCGCCAAGTGGGAAAGGGTGGCTTTGAGGCTGAAGGCAGCAGCAAAGCCTGCAGCCCCCAGGTCTGTGCGGCTACGCAAGCGGTTCCCAAAGAGCTTTAGAACAAGGCATAGTTTTCCCTGCTGGCTCTTTGGGCGGGGGACCCATCTCCAGTCGTATGGCTATTTTTATGCCTGGTGCGGTGCGTAGTGGGAAAGAGTGGTGTCGAGGCTGAAGGCAGCAGGAAAGCCCGCAGCCCCCAGGTCTGTGGGGCTACGCAAGCGGTTCCCAAAGAGCTTTAGAACAAGGCATAGTTTTCCCTGCTGGCTCCTTGGGCGGGGGACCCATCTCCAGTCGTATGGCTATTTTTATGCCTGGTGCGGTGCGTAGTGGGAAAGGGTGGCTTTGAGGCTGAAGACAGCAGGAAAGCCCGCAGCCCCCAGGTCTGTGGGGCTACGCAAGCGGTTCCCAAAGAGCTTTAGAACAAGGCATAGTTTTCCCTGCTGGCTCCTTGGGCGGGGGACCCATCTCCAGCCATAGGCCATTTTTGTGCCTGGCGCGACGCCAAGTGGGAAAGGGTGTTGTCGAGGCTGAAGGCAGCAGGAAAGCCCGCAGCCCCCAGGTCTGTGGGGCCAAGCAAGCGGTTCCCAAAGAGCTTTAGAACAAGGCATAGTTTTCCCTGCTGGCTCTTTGGGCGGGGGACCCATCTCCAGCCATAGGCCATTTTTGTGCCTGGCGCGGCGCCAAGTGGGAAAGGGTGGTGTCGAGGCTGAAGGCAGCAGGAAAGCCCACACCCCCCAGGTTTGTGGGGCTACGCAAGCGGTTCCCAAAGAGCTTTAGAACAAGGCATAGTTTTCCCTGCTGGCTCTTTGGGCGGGGGACCCATCTCCAGTCGTATGGCTATTTTTATGCCTGGCGCGGTGCGTAGTGGGAAAGGGTGGTTTTGAGGCTGAAGGCAGCAGCAAAGCCTGCAGCCCCCAGGTCTGTGGGGCTACGCAAGCGGTTCCCAAAGAGCTTTAGAACAAGGCATAGTTTTCCCTGCTGGCTCTTTGGGCGGGGGACCCATCTCCAGCCATATGGCCATTTTTGTGCCTGGCGCAGCGCCAAGTGGGAAAGGGTTGCTTTGAGGCTGAAGGCAGCAGCAAAGCCCGCAGCCCCCAGGTCTGTGGGGCTACGCAAGCGGTTCCCAAAGAGCTTTAGAACAAGGCATAGTTTTCCCTGCTGGCTCTTTGGGCGGGAGACCCATCTCCAGCCATAGGCCATTTTTGTGCCTGGCGCGACGCCAAGTGGGAAAGGGTGTTGTCGAGGCTGAAGGCAGCAGGAAAGCCCGCAGCCCCCAGGTCTGTGGGGCTACGCAAGCGGTTCCCAAAGAGCTTTAGAACAAGGCATAGTTTTCCCTGCTGGCTCTTTGGGCGGGAGACCCATCTCCAGCCATAGGCCATTTTTGTGCCTGGCGCGACGCCAAGTGGGAAAGGGTGGTTTTGAGGCTGAAGGCAGCAGGAAAGCCTGCAGCCCCCAGGTCTGTGGGGCTACGCAAGCGGTTCCCAAAGAGCTTTAGAACAAGGCATAGTTTTCCCTGCTGGCTCTTTGGGCGGGGGACCCATCTCCAGCGGTATGGCCATTTTTGTGCCTGGCGCGGCGCCAAGTGGGAAAGGGTGGTGTCGAGGCTGAAGGCAGCAGGAAAGCCCGCAGCCCCCAGGTCTGTGGGGCTACGCAAGTGGTTCCCAAAGAGCTTTAGAACAAGGCATAATTTTCCCTCCTGGCTCTTTGGGCGGGGGACCCATCTCCAGCCGTATGGCCATTTTTGCGCCTGGCGCAGTGCCAAGTGGGAAAGGGTGGTGTCGAGGCTGAAGGCAGCAGCAAAGCCCGCAGCCCCCAGGTCTGTGGGGCTACGCAAGCGGTTCCCAAAGAGCTTTAGAACAAGGCATAGTTTTCCCTGCTGGCTCTTTGGGCGGGGGACCCATCTGCAGCCGTATGGCCATTTTTGTGCCTGGCGCGGCGCCAACTGGGAAAGGGTGGTGTCGAGGCTGAAGGCAGCAGCAAAGCCCGCAGCCCCCAGGTCTGTGGGGCTACGCAAGCGGTTCCCAAAGAGCTTTAGAACAAGGCATAGTTTTCCTTGCTGGCTCTTTGGGCATGGGACCCATCTCCAGCCATAGGCCATTTTTGTGCCTGGCGCGGCGCCAGGTTGGAAAGGGTGGTGTCGAGTCTGAAGGCAGCAGCAAAGCCTGCAGCCCCCAGGTCTGTGGGGCCAAGCAAGCGGTTCCCAAAGAGCTTTAGAACAAGGCATAGTTTTCCCTGCTGGCTCTTTGGGCGGGGGACCCATCTCCTGCCATAGGCCATTTTTGTGCCTGGCGCGACGCCAAGTGGGAAAGGGTGGCTTTGAGGCTGAAGCAGCAGCAAAGCCTGCAGCCCCCAGGTCTGTGGGGCTACGCAAGCGGTTCCCAAAGAGCTTTAGAACAAGGCATAGTTTTCCCAGATGGCTCTTAGGGCATGGGACCCATATCCAGCCATAGGCCATTTTTGTGCCTGATGCGGCACCAAGTGGGAAAGGGTGGCTTTGAGGCTGAAGGCAGCAGGAAAGCCCGCAGCCCCCAGGTCTGTGGGGCTACGCAAGCGGTTCCCAAAGAGCTTTAGAACAAGGCATAATTTTCCCTGCTGGCTCTCTGGGCGGGGGACCCATCTCCAGCCGTATGGCCATTTTTGTGCCTGGCGCGGCGCCAAGTGGGAAAGGGTGCTGTCGAGGCTGAAGGCAGCAGGAGAGCCTGCAGCCCCCAGGTCTGTGCGGCTACGCAAGCGGTTCCCAAAGAGTTTTAGAACAAGGCATAGTTTTCCCTGCTGGCTCTTTGGGCGGGGGACCCATCTCCAGCCGTATGGCCATTTTTGTGCGTGGCCAGGGGCCAAGTGGGAAAGCGTGGTGTCGAGCCTGAAGGCAGCAGGAAGGCCCACAGCCCCCAGTTCTGTGGGGCTATGCAAGCGGTTCCCAAAGAGCTTTAGAACAAGGCATAGTTTTCCTTGCTGGGTCTTTGGGCATGGGACCCATCTCCAGCCATAGGCCATTTTTGTGCCTACCGCGGCGCCAAGTGGGAAAGGGTGGCTTTGAGGCTGAAGGCAGCAGGAAAGCCCACACCCCCCAGGTCTGTGGGGCTACGCAAGCGGTTCCCAAAGAGCTTTAGAACAAGGCATAGTTTTCCCTGCTGGCTCTTTGGGCGGGGGACCCATCTCCAGCCGTACGGCCATTTTTGTGCCTGGCGCGGCGCCAAGTGGGAAAGGGTGGCTTTGAGGCTGAAGGCAGCAGGAAAGCCCGCAGCCCCCAGGTCTGTGGGGCTACGCAAGCGGTTCCCAAAGAGCTTTAGAACAAGGCACAGTTTTCCCTGCTGGCTCTTTGGGCGGGGGACCCATCTCCAGCCATATGGCCATTTTTGTGCCTGGCGCAGCGCCAAGTGGGAAAGGGTGGCTTTGAGGCTGAAGGCAGCAGCAAAGCCTGCAGCCCCCAGGTCTGTGGGGCTACGCAAGCGGTTCCCAAAGAGCTTTAGAACAAGGCATAGTTTTCCCTGCTGGCTCTTTGGGCGGGGGACCCATCTCCAATCGTATGGCTATTTTTATGCCTGGCGCGGTGCGTAGTGGGAAAGGGTGGTGTCGAGGCTGAAGGCAGCAGGAAAGCCCGCAGCCCCCAGGTCTGTGGGGCTACGCAAGCGGTTCCCAAAGAGCTTTAGAACAAGGCATAGTTTTCCCTGCTGGCTCTTTGGGCGGGTGACCCATCTCCAGCCGTATGGCCATTTTTGTGCCTGATGCGGCGCCAAGTGGGAAAGGGTGGCTTTGAGGCTGAAGACAGCAGGAAAGCCCGCAGCCCCCAGGTCTGTGGGGCTACGCAAGCGGTTCCCAAAGAGCTTTAGAACAAGGCATAGTTTTCCCTGCTGGCTCCTTGGGCAGGGGACCCATCTCCAGCCATATGGCCATTTTTGTGCCTGGCGCGGCGCCGAGTGGGAAAGGATGGCTTTGAGGCTGAAGGCAGCAGGAAAGCCCACACCCCCCAGGTCTGTGGGGCCAAGCAAGCGGTTCCCAAAGAGCTTTAGAACAAGGCATAGTTTTCCCTGCTGGCTCTTTGGGCGGGGGACCCATCTCCAGCCGTATGGCCATTTTTGTGCCTGGCGCGGCGCCAAGTGGGAAAGGGTGGCTTTGAGGCTGAAGGCAGCAGGAAAGCCCGCAGCCCCCAGGTCTGTGGGGCTACGCAAGCGGTTCCCAAAGAGCTTTAGAACAAGGCATAGTTTTCCCTGCTGGCTCTTTGGGCGGGGGACCCATCTCCAGCGGTATGGCCATTTTTGTGCCTGGCGCGGCGCCAAGTGGGAAAGGGTGGCTTTGAGGCTGAAGGCAGCAGCAAAGCCTGCAGCCCCCAGGTCTGTGCGGCTACGCAAGCGGTTCCCAAAGAGCTTTAGAACAAGGCATAGTTTTCCCTGCTGGCTCTTTGGGCGGGGGACCCATCTCCAGTCGTATGGCCATTTTTGGGCCTGGCGCGGCGCCAAGTGGGAAAGGGTGGTGTCGAGTCTGAAGGCAGCAGGAAAGCCCGCAGCCCCCAGGTCTGTGGGGCTACGCAAGCGGTTCCCAAAGAGCTTTAGAACAAGGCATAGTTTTCCCTGCTGGCTCTTTGGGCGGGGGACCCATCTCCAGCCATAGGCCATTTTTGTGCCTGATGCGGCGCCAAGTGGGAAAGGGTGGCTTTGAGGCTGAAGGCAGCAGGAAAGCGCGCAGCCCCCAGGTCTGTGGGGCTACGCAAGCGGTTCCCAAAGAGCTTTAGAACAAGGCATAGTTTTCCCTGCTGGCTCTCTGGGCGGGGGACCCATATCCAGTCGTATGGCTATTTTTATGCCTGGCGCGGTGCGTAGTGGGAAAGGGTGGTGTCGAGGCTGAAGGCAGCAGGAAAGCCCGCAGCCCCCAGGTCTGTGGGGCTACGCAAGCGGTTCCCAAAGAGCTTTAGAACAAGGCATAGTTTTCCCTGCTGGCTCTTTGGGCGGGGGACCCATCTCCAGCCATAGACCATTTTTGTGCCTGGCGCGACGCCAAGTGGGAAAGGGTGGCTTTGAGGCTGAAGGCAGCAGGAAAGCCCGCAGCCCCCAGGTCTGTGGGGCTACGCAAGCGGTTCCCAAAGAGCTTTAGAACAAGGCATAGTTTTCCCTGCTGGCTCTTAGGGCATGGGACCCATATCCAGCCATAGGCCATTTTTGTGCTTGATGCGGCGCCAAGTGGGAAAGGGTGGCTTTGAGGCTGAAGGCAGCAGGAAAGCCCGCAGCCCCCAGGTCTGTGGGGCTACGCAAGCGGTTCCCAAAGAGCTTTAGAACAAGGCATAATTTTCCCTGCTGGCTCTCTGGGCGGGGGACCCATCTCCCGCCATAGGCCATTTTTGTGCCTGGCGCGGCGCCAAGTGGGAAAGGGTGCTGTCGAGGCTGAAGGCAGCAGGAAAGCCTGCAGCCCCCAGGTCTGTGGGGCTACGCAAGCGGTTCCCAAAGATCTTTAGAACAAGGCATAGTTTTCCCTGCTGGCTCTTTGGGCGGGGGACCCATCTCCAGCCGTATGGCCATTTTTGTGCGTGGCCAGGGGCCAAGTGGGAAAGGGTGGTGTCGAGGCTGAAGGCAGCAGCAAAGCCCGCAGCCCCCAGGTCTGTGGGGCTACGCAAGCGGTTCCCAAAGAGCTTTAGAACAAGGCATAGTTTTCCCTGCTGGCTCTTTGGGCGGGGGACCCATCTCCAGCCGTATGGCCATTTTTGTGCCTGGCGCGGCGCCAAGTGGGAAAGGGTGGTGTCGAGGCTGAAGGCAGCAGGAAAGCCTGCAGCCCCCAGGTCTGTGGGGCTACGCAAGCGGTTCCCAAAGAGCTTTAGAACAAGGCATAGTTTTCCCTGCTGGCTCCTTGGGCAGGGGACCCATCTCCAGCCATATGGCCATTTTTGTGCCTGGCGCGGCGCCGAGTGGGAAAGGATGGCTTTGAGGCTGAAGGCAGCAGGAAAGCCCACACCCCCCAGGTCTGTGGGGCCAAGCAAGCGGTTCCCAAAGAGCTTTAGAACAAGGCATAGTTTTCCCTGCTGGCTCTTTGGGCGGGGGACCCATCTCCAGCCGTATGGCCATTTTTGTGCCTGGCGCGGCGCCAAGTGGGAAAGGGTGGCTTTGAGGCTGAAGGCAGCAGGAAAGCCCGCAGCCCCCAGGTCTGTGGGGCTACGCAAGCGGTTCCCAAAGAGCTTTAGAACAAGGCATAGTTTTCCCTGCTGGCTCTTTGGGCGGGGGACCCATCTCCAGCGGTATGGCCATTTTTGTGCCTGGCACGGCGCCAAGTGGGAAAGGGTGGCTTTGAGGCTGAAGGCAGCAGCAAAGCCTGCAGCCCCCAGGTCTGTGCGGCTACGCAAGCGGTTCCCAAAGAGCTTTAGAACAAGGCATAGTTTTCCCTGCTGGCTCTTTGGGCGGGGGACCCATCTCCAGTCGTATGGCTATTTTTATGCCTGGCGCGGTGCGTAGTGGGAAAGGGTGGTGTCGAGTCTGAAGGCAGCAGGAAAGCCCGCAGCCCCCAGGTCTGTGGGGCTACGCAAGCGGTTCCCAAAGAGCTTTAGAACAAGGCATAGTTTTCCCTGCTGGCTCTTTGGGCGGGGGACCCATCTCCAGCCATAGGCCATTTTTGTGCCTGATGCGGCGCCAAGTGGGAAAGGGTGGCTTTGAGGCTGAAGGCAGCAGGAAAGCGCGCAGCCCCCAGGTCTGTGGGGCTACGCAAGCGGTTCCCAAAGAGCTTTAGAACAAGGCATAGTTTTCCCTGCTGGCTCTTTGGGCGGGGGACCCATCTCCAGCCGTATGGCCATTTTTGTGCCTGATGCGGCGCCAAGTGGGAAAGGGTGGCTTTGAGGCTGAAGACAGCAGGAAAGCCCGCAGCCCCCAGGTCTGTGGGGCTACGCAAGCGGTTCCCAAAGAGCTTTAGAACAAGGCATAGTTTTCCCTGCTGGCTCGTTGGGCGGGGGACCCATCTCCAGCCATATGGCCATTTTTGTGCCTGGCGCAGCGCCAAGTGGGAAAGGGTTGCTTTGAGGCTGAAGGCAGCAGCAAAGCCTGCAGCCCCCAGGTCTGTGGGGCTACGCAAGCGGTTCCCAAAGAGCTTTAGAACAAGGCATAGTTTTCCCTGCTGGCTCTTTGGGCGGGAGACCCATCCCCAGCCATAGGCCATTTTTGTGCCTGGCGCGACGCCAAGTGGGAAAGGGTGTTGTCGAGGCTGAAGGCAGCAGGAAAGCCCGCAGCCCCCAGGTCTGTGGGGCCAAGCAAGCGGTTCCCAAAGAGCTTTAGAACAAGGCATAGTTTTCCCTGCTGGCTCTTTGGGCGGGGGACCCATCTCCAGTCGTATGGCTATTTCTATGCCTGGCGCGGTGCGTAGTGGGAAAGGGTGGTTTTGAGGCTGAAGGCAGCAGGAAAGCCCGCAGCCCCCAGGTCTGTGGGGCTACGCAAGCGGTTCCCAAAGAGCTTTAGAACAAGGCATAATTTTCCCTGCTGGCTCTTTGGGCGGGGGACCCATCTCCAGCCGTATGGCCATTTTTGTGCGTGGCCAGGGGCCAAGTGGGAAAGGGTGGTGTCGAGGCTGAAGGCAGCAGCAAAGCCCGCAGCCCCCAGGTCTGTGGGGCTACGCAAGCGGTTCCCAAAGAGCTTTAGAACAAGGCATAGTTTTCCCTGCTGGCTCTTTGGGCGGGGGACCCATCTCCAGCCGTATGGCCATTTTTGTGCCTGGCCCGGCGCCAAGTGGGAAAGGGTGGCTTTGAGGCTGAAGGCAGCAGGAAAGCCTGCAGCCCCCAGGTCTGTGGGGCTACGCAAGCGGTTCCCAAAGAGCTTTAGAACAAGGCATAGTTTTCCCTGCTGGCTCTTTGGGCGGGGGACCCATCTCCAGCCGTATGGCCATTTTTGTGCCTGGCGCGGCGCCAAGTGGGAAAGGGTGGTTTTGAGGCTGAAGGCAGCAGCAAAGCCTGCAGCCCCCAGGTCTGTGGGGCTACGCAAGCGGTTCCCAAAGAGCTTTAGAACAAGGCATATTTTTCCCTGCTGGCTCTTTGGGCGGGGGACCCATCTCCAGCCATATGGCCATTTTTATGCCTGGGGCGGCGCCAAGTGGGAAAGGGTGGTGTCGAGGCTGAAGGCAGCAGGAAAGCCCGCAGCCCCCAGGTCTGTGGGGCTACGCAAGTGGTTCCCAAAGAGCTTTAGAACAAGGCATAGTTTTCCCTGCTGGCTCTTTGGGCGGGGGACCCATCTCCAGCCGTATGGCCATTTTTGTGCCTGGCGCGGCGCCAAGTGGGAAAGGGTGGCTTTGAGGCTGAAGGCAGCAGGAAAGCCTGCAGCCCCCAGGTTTGTGGGGCTATGCAAGCGGTTCCCAAAGAGCTTTAGAACAAGGCATAGTTTTCCCTGCTGGCTCTTTGGGCGGGGGACCCATCTCCAGCCGTATGGCCATTTTTGTGCCTGATGCGGCGCCAAGTGGGAAAGGGTGGCTTTGAGGCTGAAGACAGTAGGAAAGCCCGCAGCCCCCAGGTCTGTGGGGCTACGCAAGCGGTTCCCAAAGAGCTTTAGAACAAGGCATAGTTTTCCCTGCTGGCTCCTTGGGCGGGGGACCCATCTCCAGCCATAGGCCATTTTTGTGCCTGGCGCGACGCCAAGTGGGAAAGGGTGTTGTCGAGGCTGAAGGCAGCAGGAAAGCCCGCAGCCCCCAGGTCTGTGGGGCCAAGCAAGCGGTTCCCAAAGAGCTTTAGAACAAGGCATAGTTTTCCCTGCTGGCTCTTTGGGCGGGAGACCCATCTCCAGCAATAGGCCATTTTTGTGCCTGGCGCGACGCCAAGTGGGAAAGGGTGGCTTTGAGGCTGAAGGCAGCAGGAAAGCCTGCAGCCCCCAGGTCTGTGGGGCTACGCAAGCGGTTCCCAAAGAGCTTTAGAACAAGGCATAGTTTTCCCTGCTGGCTCTTTGGGCGGGGGACCCATCTCCAGTCGTATGGCTATTTTTATGCCTGGCGCGGTGCGTAGTGGGAAAGGGTGGTTTTGAGGCTGAAGGCAGCAGGAAAGCCCGCAGCCCCCAGGTCTGTGGGGCTACGCAAGCGGTTCCCAAAGAGCTTTAGAACAAGGCATAATTTTCCCTGCTGGCTCTTTGGGCGGGGGACCCATCTCCAGCCGTATGGCCATTTTTGTGCCTGGCCAGGCGCCAAGTGGGAAAGGGTGGTGTCGAGGCTGAAGGCAGCAGGAAAGCCCACACCCCCCAGGTCTGTGGGGCTACGCAAGCGGTTCCCAAAGAGCTTTAGAACAAGGCATAGTTTTCCCTGCTGGCTCTTTGGGCGGGGGACCCATCTCCAGCCGTATGGCCATTTTTGTGCCTGGCGCGGCGCCAAGTGGGAAAGGGTGGCTTTGAGGCTGAAGGCAGCAGCAAAGCCCGCAGCCCCCAGGTCTGTGGGGCTACGCAAGCGGTTCCCAAAGAGCTTTAGAACAAGGCATAGTTTTCCCTGCTGGCTCTTTGGGCGGGGGACCCATCTCCAGCCATATGGCCATTTTTGTGCCTGGCGCAGCGCCAAGTGGGAAAGGGTTGCTTTGAGGCTGAAGGCAGCAGGAAAGCCTGCAGCCCCCAGGTCTGTGGGGCTACGCAAGCGGTTCCCAAAGAGCTTTAGAACAAGGCATAGTTTTCCCTGCTGGCTCTTTGGGCGGGAGACCCCTCTCCAGCCATAGGCCATTTTTGTGCCTGGCGCGACGCCAAGTGGGAAAGGGTGTTGTCGAGGCTGAAGGCAGCAGGAAAGCCCGCAGCCCCCAGGTCTGTGGGGCCAAGCAAGCGGTTCCCAAAGAGCTTTAGAACAAGGCATAGTTTTCCCTGCTGGCTCTTTGGGCATGGGACCCATCTCCAGCCATAGGCCATTTTTGTGCCTGGCGCGACGCCAAGTGGGAAAGGGTGGCTTTGAGGCTGAAGGCAGCAGGAAAGCCTGCAGCCCCCAGGTCTGTGGGGCTACGCAAGCGGTTCCCAAAGAGCTTTAGAACAAGGCATAGTTTTCCCTGCTGGCTCTTTGGGCGGGGGACCCATCTCCAGCGGTATGGCCATTTTTGTGCCTGGCGCGGCGCCAAGTGGGAAAGGGTGGTGTCGAGGCTGAAGGCAGCAGGAAAGCCCGCAGCCCCCACGTCTGTGGGGCTACGCAAGTGGTTCCCAAAGAGCTTTAGAACAAGGCATAATTTTCCCTCCTGGCTCTTTGGGCGGGGGACCCATCTCCAGCCGTATGGCCATTTTTGCGCCTGGCGCAGTGCCAAGTGGGAAAGGGTGGTGTCGAGGCTGAAGGCAGCAGCAAAGCCTGCAGCCCCCAGGTCTGTGGGGCCAAGCAAGCGGTTCCCAAAGAGCTTTAGAACAAGGCATAGTTTTCCCTGCTGGCTCTTTGGGCGGGGGACCCATCTCCAGCCATAGGCCATTTTTGTGCCTGGCGCGACGCCAAGTGGGAAAGGGTGGCTTTGAGGCTGAAGACAGTAGGAAAGCCCGCAGCCCCCAGGTCTGTGGGGCTACGCAAGCGGTTCCCAAAGAGCTTTAGAACAAGGCATAGTTTTCCCAGCTGGCTCTTAGGGCATGGGACCCATCTCCAGTCGTATGGCCATTTTTGTGCCTGATGCGGCACCAAGTGGGAAAGGGTGGCTTTGAGGCTGAAGGCAGCAGGAAAGCCCGCAGCCCCCAGGTCTGTGGGGCTACGCAAGCGGTTCCCAAAGAGCTTTAGAACAAGGCATAATTTTCCCTGCTGGGTCTCTGGGCGGGGGACCCATCTCCAGCCGTATGGCCATTTTTGTGCCTGGCGCGGCGCCAAGTGGGAAAGGGTGCTGTCGAGGCTGAAGGCAGGAGCAAAGCCTGCAGCCCCCATGTCTGTGCGGCTACGCAAGCGGTTCCCAAAGAGTTTTAGAACAAGGCATAGTTTTCCCTGCTGGCTCTTTGGGCGGGGGACCCATCTCCAGCCGTATGGCCATTTTTGTGCGTGGCCAGGGGCCAAGTGGGAAAGCGTGGTGTCGAGGCTGAAGGCAGCAGGAAGGCCCACAGCCCCCAGGTCTGTGGGGCTATGCAAGCGGTTCCCAAAGAGCTTTAGAACAAGGCATAGTTTTCCTTGCTGGGTCTTTGGGCATGGGACCCATCTCCAGCCATAGACCATTTTTGTGCCTACCGCGGCGCCAAGTGGGAAAGGGTGGCTTTGAGGCTGAAGGCAGCAGGAAAGCCCACACCCCCCAGGTCTGTGGGGCTACGCAAGCGGTTCCCAAAGAGCTTTAGAACAAGGCATAGTTTTCCCTGATGGCTCTTTGGGCGGGGGACCCATCTGCAGCCGTATGGCCATTTTTGTGCCTGGCCCGGCGCCAAGTGGGAAAGGGTGGCTTTGAGGCTGAAGGCAGCAGGAAAGCCCGCAGCCCCCAGGTCTGTGGGGCTACGCAAGCGGTTCCCAAAGAGCTTTAGAACAAGGCATAGTTTTCCCTGCTGGCTCTTTGGGCGGGGGACCCATCTCCAGTCGTATGGCTATTTTTGTGCCTAGCGCGGCGCCAAGTGGGAAAGGGTGGTGTCGAGGCTGAAGGCAGCAGGAAAGCCCGCAGCCCCCAGGTCTGTGGGTCTACGCAAGCGGTTCCCAAAGAGCTTTAGAACAAGGCATAGTTTTCCCTGCTGGCTCTTTGGGCGGGTGACCCATCTCCAGCCGTATGGCCATTTTTGTGCCTGATGCGGCGCCAAGTGGGAAAGGGTGGCTTTGAGGCTGAAGGCAGCAGGAAAGCCCGCAGCCCCCAGGTCTGTGGGGCTACGCAAGCGGTTCCCAAAGAGCTTTAGAACAAGGCATAATTTTCCCTGCTGGCTCTTTGGGCGGGGGACCCACCTCCAGCCATATGGCCATTTTTGTGCCTGGCGCGGCGCCAAGTGGGAAAGGGTTGCTTTGAGGCTGAAGGCAGCAGCAAAGCCTGCAACCCCCAGGTCTGTGGGGCTACGCAAGCGGTTCCCAAAGAGCTTTAGAACAAGGCATAGTTTTCCCTGCTGGCTCTTTGGGCGGGAGACCCATCTCCAGCCATAGGCCATTTTTGTGCCTGGCGCGACGCCAAGTGGGAAAGGGTGGTTTTGAGGCTGAAGGCAGCAGGAAAGCCTGCAGCCCCCAGGTCTGTGGGGCTACGCAAGCGGTTCCCAAAGAGCTTTAGAACAAGGCATAGTTTTCCCTGCTGGCTCTTTGGGCGGGGGACCCATCTCCAGCGGTATGGCCATTTTTGTGCCTGGCGCGGCGCCAAGTGGGAAAGGGTGGTGTCGAGGCTGAAGGCAGCAGGAAAGCCCGCAGCCCCCAGGTCTGTGGGGCTACGCAAGTGGTTCCCAAAGAGCTTTAGAACAAGGCATAGTTTTCCCTGCTGGCTCTTTGGGCGGGGGACCCATCTCCAGCCATAGGCCATTTTTGTGCCTGGCCAGGCGCCAGGTGGGAAAGGGTGGTGTCGAGTCTGAAGGCAGCAGCAAAGCCTGCAGCCCCCAGGTCTGTGGGGCCAAGCAAGCGGTTCGCAAAGAGCTTTAGAACAAGGCATAGTTTTCCCTGCTGGCTCTTTGGGCGGGGGACCCATCTCCAGCCATAGGCCATTTTTGTGCCTGGCGCGACGCCCAGTGGGAAAGGGTGGCTTTGAGGCTGAAGGCAGCAGCAAAGCCTGCAGCCCCAGGTCTGTGGGGCTACGCAAGCGGTTCCCAAAGAGCTTTAGAACAAGGCATAGTTTTCCCTGCTGGCTCTTTGGGCGGGGGACCCATCTCCAGCCGTATGGCCATTTTTGTGCCTGGCGCGGCGCCAAGTGGGAAAGGGTGGTTTTGAGGCTGAAGGCAGCAGCAAAGCCTGCAGCCCCCAGGTCTGTGGGGCTACGCAAGCGGTTCCCAAAGAGCTTTAGAACAAGGCATAGTTTTCCCTGCTGGCTCTTTGGGCGGGGGACCCATCTGCAGCCGTATGGCCATTTTTGGGCCTGGCGCGGCGCCAAGTGGGAAAGGGTGGTTTTGAGGCTGAAGGCAGCAGCAAAGCCCGCAGCCCCCAGGTCTGTGGGGCCAAGCAAGCGGTTCCCAAAGAGCTTTAGAACAAGGCATAGTTTTCCCTGCTGGCTCTTTGGGCGGGGGACCCATCTCCAGCCGTATGGCCATTTTTGAGCCTTTCGCGGCGCCAAGTGGGAAAGGGTGGTTTTGAGGCTGAAGGCAGCAGCAAAGCCCGCAGCCCCCAGGTCTGTGGGGCCAAGCAAGCGGTTCCCAAAGAGCTTTAGAACAAGGCATAGTTTTCCTTGCTGGCTCTTTGTGCATGGGACCCATCTCCAGCCATAGGCCATTTTTGGGCCTGGCGCGGCGCCAAGTGGGAAAGGGTGGCTTTGAGGCTGAAGGCAGCAGCAAAGCCTGCAGCCCCCAGGTCTGTGGGGCTACGCAAGCGGTTCCCAAAGAGCTTTAGAACAAGGCATAGTTTTCCCTGCTGGCTCTTTGGGCGGGGGACCCATCTCCAGCCATATGGCCATTTTTGGGCCTGGCGCGGCGCCAAGTGGGAAAGGGTGGCTTTGAGGCTGAAGGCAGCAGCAAAGCCCGCAGCCCCCAGGTCTGTGGGGCTACGCAAGCGGTTCCCAAAGAGCTTTAGAACAAGGCATAGTTTTCCCTGCTGGCTCTTTGGGCGGGGGACCCATCTCCAGCCGTATGGCCATTTTTGTGCCTGGCGCAGCGCCAAGTGGGAAAGGGTGGCTTTGAGGCTGAAGGCAGCAGCAAAGCCTGCAGCCCCAGGTCTGTGGGGCTACGCAAGCGGTTCCCAAAGAGCTTTAGAACAAGGCCTAGTTTTCCCTGCTGGCTCTTTGGGCGGGGGACCCATCTCCAGCCGTATGGCCATTTTTGTGCCTGGCGCGGCGCCAAGTGGGAAAGGGTGGTTTTGAGGCTGAAGGCAGCAGCAAAGACTGCAGCCCCCAGGTCTGTGGGGCTACGCAAGCGGTTCCCAAAGAGCTTTAGAACAAGCCATAGTTTTCCCTGCTGGCTCTTTGGGCAGGGGACCCATCTCCAGCCGTATGGCCATTTTTGAGCCTGGCGCGGCGCCAAGTGGGAAAGGGTGGTTTTGAAGATGAAGGCAGCAGCAAAGCCCGCAGCCCCCAGGTCTGTGGGGCCAAGCAAGCGGTTCCCAAAGAGCTTTAGAACAAGGCATAGTTTTCCTTGCTGGCTCTTTGGGCATGGGACCCATCTCCAGCCATAGGCCATTTTTGTGCCTGATGCGGCGCCAAGTGGGAAAGGGTGGCTTTGAGGCTGAAGGCAGCAGCAAAGCCTGCAGCCCCCAGGTCTGTGGGGCTACGCAAGCGGTTCCCAAAGAGCTTTAGAACAAGGCATATTTTTCCCTGCTGGCTCTTTGGGCGGGGGACCCATCTGCAGCCGTATGGCCATTTTTGGGCCTGGCGCGGCGCCAAGTGGGAAAGGGTGGTTTTGAGGCTGAAGGCAGCAGCAAAGCCCGCAGCCCCCAGGTCTGTGGGGCTACCCAAGCGGTTCCCAAAGAGCTTTAGAACAAGGCATAGTTTTCCCTGCTGGCTCTTTGGGCGGGGGACCCATCTCCAGCCGTATGGCCATTTTTGAGCCTTTCGCGGCGCCAAGTGGGAAAGGGTGGTTTTGAGGCTGAAGGCAGCAGCAAAGCCCGCAGCCCCCAGGTCTGTGGGGCCAAGCAAGCGGTTCCCAAAGAGCTTTAGAACAAGGCATAGTTTTCCTTGCTGGCTCTTTGGGCATGGGACCCATCTCCAGCCATAGGCCATTTTTGTGCCTGGCGCGGCGCCAAGTGGGAAAGGGTGGCTTTGAGGCTGAAGGCAGCAGGAAAGCCTGCAGCCCCCAGGTCTGTGGGGCTACGCAAGCGGTTCCCAAAGAGCTTTAGAACAAGGCATAGTTTTCCCTGCTGGCTCTTTGGGCGGGGGACCCATCTCCAGCCATATGGCCATTTTTGGGCCTGGCGCGGCGCCAAGTGGGAAAGGGTGGCTTTGAGGCTGAAGGCAGCAGCAAAGCCCGCAGCCCCCAGGTCTGTGGGGCTACGCAAGCGGTTCCCAAAGAGCTTTAGAACAAGGCATAGTTTTCCCTGCTGGCTCTTTGGGCGGGGGACCCATCTCCAGCCGTATGGCCATTTTTGTGCCTGGCCAGGCGCCAAGTGGGAAAGGGTGTTTTTGAGGCTGAAGGCAGCAGGAAAGCCCGCAGCCCCCAGGTCTGTGGGGCTACGCAAGCGGTTCCCAAAGAGCTTTAGAACAAGGCATAGTTTTCCCTGCTGGCTCTTTGGGTGGGGGACCCATCTCCAGCCGTATGGCCATTTTTGTGCCTGGCGCAGCGCCAAGTGGGAAAGGGTGGCTTTGAGGCTGAAGGCAGCAGCAAAGCCTGCAGCCCCAGGTCTGTGGGGCTACGCAAGCGGTTCCCAAAGAGCTTTAGAACAAGGCCTAGTTTTCCCTGCTGGCTCTTTGGGCGGGGGACCCATCTCCAGCCGTATGGCCATTTTTGTGCCTGGCGCGGCGCCAAGTGGGAAAGGGTGGCTTTGAGGCTGAAGGCAGCAGCAAAGCCTGCAGCCCCCAGGTCTGTGGGGCTACGCAAGCGGTTCCCAAAGAGCTTTAGAACAAGGCATAGTTTTCCCTGCTGGCTCTTTGGGCGGGGGACCCATCTGCAGCCGTATGGCCATTTTTGGGCCTGGCGCGGCGCCAAGTGGGAAAGGGTGGTTTTGAGGCTGAAGGCAGCAGCAAAGCCCGCAGCCCCCAGGTCTGTGGGGCTACGCAAGCGGTTCCCAAAGAGCTTTAGAACAAGGCATAGTTTTCCCTGCTGGCTCTTTGGGCGGGGGACCCATCTCCAGCCGTATGGCCATTTTTGAGCCTTTCGCGGCGCCAAGTGGGAAAGGGTGGTTTTGAGGCTGAAGGCAGCAGCAAAGCCCGCAGCCCCCAGGTCTGTGGGGCCAAGCAAGCGGTTCCCAAAGAGCTTTAGAACAAGGCATAGTTTTCCTTGCTGGCTCTTTGGGCATGGGACCCATCTCCAGCCATATGGCCATTTTTGTGCCTGGCGCGGCGCCAAGTGGGAAAGGGTGGCTTTGAGGCTGAAGGCAGCAGGAAAGCCTGCAGCCCCCAGGTCTGTGGGGCTACGCAAGCGGTTCCCAAAGAGCTTTAGAACAAGGCATAGTTTTCCCTGCTGGCTCTTTGGGCGGGGGACCCATCTCCAGCCATATGGCCATTTTTGTGCCTGGCGCGGCGCCAAGTGGGAAAGGGTGGCTTTGAGGCTGAAGGCAGCAGCAAAGCCCGCAGCCCCCAGGTCTGTGGGGCCAAGCAAGCGGTTCCCAAAGAGCTTTAGAACAAGGCATAGTTTTCCTTGCTGGCTCTTTGGGCATGGGACCCATCTCCAGCCATATGGCCATTTTTGTGCCTGATGCGGCGCCAAGTGGGAAAGGGTGGCTTTGAGGCTGAAGGCAGCAGCAAAGCCTGCAGCCCCCAGGTCTGTGGGGCTACGCAAGCGGTTCCCAAAGAGCTTTAGAACAAGGCATAGTTTTCCCTGCTGGCTCTTTGGGCGGGGGACCCATCTCCAGCCATATGGCCATTTTTGTGCCTGGCGCGGCGCCAAGTGGGAAAGGGTGGCTTTGAGGCTGAAGGCAGCAGCAAAGCCCGCAGCCCCCAGGTCTGTGGGGCTACGCAAGCGGTTCCCAAAGAGCTTTAGAACAAGGCATAGTTTTCCCTGCTGGCTCTTTGGGCGGGGGACCCATGTCCAGCCGTATGGCCATTTTTGTGCCTGGCGCAGCGCCAAGTGGGAAAGGGTGGCTTTGAGGCTGAAGGCAGCAGCAAAGCCTGCAGCCCCAGGTCTGTGGGGCTACGCAAGCGGTTCCCAAAGAGCTTTAGAACAAGGCATAGTTTTCCCTGCTGGCTCTTTGGGTGGGGGACCCATCTCCAGCCGTATGGCCATTTTTGTGCCTGATGCGGCGCCAAGTGGGAAAGGGTGGTTTTGAGGCTGAAGGCAGCAGGAAAGCCCGCAGCCCCCAGGTCTGTGGGGCTACGCAAGCGGTTCCCAAAGAGCTTTAGAACAAGGCATAGTTTTCCCTGCTGGCTCTTTGGGCGGGGGACCCATCTCCAGCCGTAGGCCATTTTTATGCCTGGGGCGGCGCCAAGTGGGAAAGGGTGGCTTTGAGGCTGAAGGCAGCAGGAAAGCCCGCAGCCCCCAGGTCTGTGGGGCTACGCAAGCGGTTCCCAAAGAGCTTTAGAACAAGGCATAGTTTTCCCGGCTTGTTCTTTGGGCGGGGGACCCATCTGCAGCCGTATGGCCATTTTTGGGCCTGGCGCGGCGCCAAGTGGGAAAGGGTGGTGTCGAGTCTGAAGGCAGCAGGAAAGCCCGCAGCCCCCAGGTCTGTGGGGCTACGCAAGCGGTTCCCAAAGAGCTTTAGAACAAGGCATAGTTTTCCCTGCTGGCTCTTTGGGCGGGGGACCCATGTCCAGCCATAGGCCATTTCTGTGCCTGATAGGGCGCCAAGTGGGAAAGGGTGGCTTTGAGGCTGAAGACAGCAGGAAAGCCTGCAGCCCCCAGGTCTGTGGGGCTATGCAAGCGGTTCCCAAAGAGCTTTAGAACAAGGCATAGTTTTCCCTGCTGGCTCTTTGGGCGGGGGACCCATCTCCAGCCATAGGCCATTTTTGTGCCTGGCGCGGCGCCAGGTGGGAAAGGGTGGTGTCGAGTCTGAAGGCAGCAGCAAAGCCTGCAGCCCCCAGGTCTGTGGGGCCAAGCAAGCGGTTCGCAAAGAGCTTTAGAACAAGGCATAGTTTTCCCTGCTGGCTCTTTGGGTGGGGGACCCATCTCCCGCCATAGGCCATTTTTGTGCCTGGCGCGACGCCCAGTGGGAAAGGGTGGCTTTGAGGCTGAAGGCAGCAGCAAAGCCTGCAGCCCCCAGGTCTGTGCGGCTACGCAAGCGGTTCCCAAAGAGCTTTAGAACAAGGCATAGTTTTCCCTGCTGGCTCTTTGGGCGAGGGACACATCTCCAGCCGTATGGCCATTTTTGTGCGTGGCCAGGGGCCAAGTGGGAAAGGGTGGTGTCGAGGCTGAAGGCAGCAGGAAGGCCCACAGCCCCCAGGTCTGTGGGGCTACGCAAGCGGTTCCCAAAGAGCTTTAGAACAAGGCATAGTTTTCCCTGCTGGCTCTTTGGGCGGGGGACCCATCTCCAGCCATATGGCCATTTTTGTGCCTGGCGCGGCGCCAAGTGGGAAAGGGTGGCTTTGAGGCTGAAGGCAGCAGCAAAGCCCGCAGCCCCCAGGTCTGTGGGGCCAAGCAAGCGGTTCCCAAAGAGCTTTAGAACAAGGCATAGTTTTCCTTGCTGGCTCTTTGGGCATGGGACCCATCTCCAGCCATATGGCCATTTTTGTGCCTGATGCGGCGCCAAGTGGGAAAGGGTGGCTTTGAGGCTGAAGGCAGCAGCAAAGCCTGCAGCCCCCAGGTCTGTGGGGCTACGCAAGCGGTTCCCAAAGAGCTTTAGAACAAGGCATAGTTTTCCCTGCTGGCTCTTTGGGCGGGGGACCCATCTCCAGCCATATGGCCATTTTTGTGCCTGGCGCGGCGCCAAGTGGGAAAGGGTGGCTTTGAGGCTGAAGGCAGCAGCAAAGCCCGCAGCCCCCAGGTCTGTGGGGCTACGCAAGCGGTTCCCAAAGAGCTTTAGAACAAGGCATAGTTTTCCCTGCTGGCTCTTTGGGCGGGGGACCCATGTCCAGCCGTATGGCCATTTTTGTGCCTGATGCGGCGCCAAGTGGGAAAGGGTGGTTTTGAGGCTGAAGGCAGCAGGAAAGCCCGCAGCCCCCAGGTCTGTGGGGCTACGCAAGCGGTTCCCAAAGAGCTTTAGAACAAGGCATAGTTTTCCCTGCTGGCTCTTTGGGCGGGGGACCCATCTCCAGCCGTAGGCCATTTTTATGCCTGGGGCGGCGCCAAGTGGGAAAGGGTGGCTTTGAGGCTGAAGGCAGCAGGAAAGCCCGCAGCCCCCAGGTCTGTGGGGCTACGCAAGCGGTTCCCAAAGAGCTTTAGAACAAGGCATAGTTTTCCCGGCTTGTTCTTTGGGCGGGGGACCCATCTGCAGCCGTATGGCCATTTTTGGGCCTGGCGCGGCGCCAAGTGGGAAAGGGTGGTGTCGAGTCTGAAGGCAGCAGGAAAGCCCGCAGCCCCCAGGTCTGTGGGGCTACGCAAGCGGTTCCCAAAGAGCTTTAGAACAAGGCATAGTTTTCCCTGCTGGCTCTTTGGGCGGGGGACCCATGTCCAGCCATAGGCCATTTCTGTGCCTGATAGGGCGCCAAGTGGGAAAGGGTGGCTTTGAGGCTGAAGACAGCAGGAAAGCCTGCAGCCCCCAGGTCTGTGGGGCTATGCAAGCGGTTCCCAAAGAGCTTTAGAACAAGGCATAGTTTTCCCTGCTGGCTCTTTGGGCGGGGGACCCATCTCCAGCCATAGGCCATTTTTGTGCCTGGCGCGGCGCCAGGTGGGAAAGGGTGGTTTTGAGGCTGAAGGCAGCAGCAAAGCCCGCAGCCCCCAGGTCTGTGGGGCCAAGCAAGCGGTTCCCAAAGAGCTTTAGAACAAGGCATAGTTTTCCTTGCTGGCTCTTTGTGCATGGGACCCATCTCCAGCCATAGGCCATTTTTGTGCCTGGCGCGGTGCATAGTGGGAAAGGGTAGCTTTGAGGCTGAAGGCAGCAGCAAAGCCTGCAGCCCCCAGGTCTGTGGGGCTACGCAAGCGGTTCCCAAAGAGCTTTAGAACAAGGCATAGTTTTCCCTGCTGGCTCTTTGGGCGGGGGACCCATCTCCAGCCATATGGCCATTTTTGTGCCTGGCGCGGCGCCAAGTGGGAAAGGGTGGCTTTGAGGCTGAAGGCAGCAGCAAAGCCCGCAGCCCCCAGGTCTGTGGGGCTACGCAAGCGGTTCCCAAAGAGCTTTAGAACAAGGCATAGTTTTCCCTGCTGGCTCTTTGGGCGGGGGACCCATCTCCAGCCGTATGGCCATTTTTGTGCGTGGCCAGGGGCCAAGTGGGAAAGGGTGGTGTCGAGGCTGAAGGCAGCAGGAAGGCCCACAGCCCCCAGGTCTGTGGGGCTATGCAAGCGGTTCCCAAAGAGCTTTAGAAGAAGGCATAATTTTCCCTGCTGGCTCTTTCGGCATGGGACCCATCTCCAGCCATAGACCATTTTTGTGCCTACCGCGGCGCCAAGTGGGAAAGGGTGGCTTTGAGGCTTAATGCAGCAGCAAAGCCTGCAGCCCCCAGGTCTGTGGGGCTACGCAAGCGGTTCCCAAAGAGCTTTAGAACAAGGCATAGTTTTCCTTGCTGGGTCTTTGGGCATGGGACCCATCTCCAGCCATAGGCCATTTTTGAGCCTTTCGCGGCGCCAAGTGGGAAAGGGTGGTTTTGAGGCTGAAGGCAGCAGCAAAGCCCGCAGCCCCCAGGTCTGTGGGGCCAAGCAAGCGGTTCCCAAAGAGCTTTAGAACAAGGCATAGTTTTCCTTGCTGGCTCTTTGGGCATGGGACCCATCTCCAGCCATATGGCCATTTTTGTGCCTGGCGTGGCGCCAAGTGGGAAAGGGTGGCTTTGAGGCTGAAGGCAGCAGCAAAGCCCGCAGCCCCCAGGTCTGTGGGGCCAAGCAAGCGGTTCCCAAAGAGCTTTAGAACAAGGCATAGTTTCCTTGCTGGCTCTTTGGGCATGGGACCCATCTCCAGCCATATGGCCATTTTTGTGCCTGATGCGGCGCCAAGTGGGAAAGGGTGGCTTTGAGGCTGAAGGCAGCAGCAAAGCCTGCAGCCCCCAGGTCTGTGGGGCTACGCAAGCGGTTCCCAAAGAGCTTTAGAACAAGGCATAGTTTTCCCTGCTGGCTCTTTGGGCGGGGGACCCATCTCCAGCCATATGGCCATTTTTGTGCCTGGCGCGGCGCCAAGTGGGAAAGGGTGGCTTTGAGGCTGAAGGCAGCAGCAAAGCCCGCAGCCCCCAGGTCTGTGGGGCTACGCAAGCGGTTCCCAAAGAGCTTTAGAACAAGGCATAGTTTTCCCTGCTGGCTCTTTGGGCGGGGGACCCATGTCCAGCCGTATGGCCATTTTTGTGCCTGGCGCAGCGCCAAGTGGGAAAGGGTGGCTTTGAGGCTGAAGGCAGCAGCAAAGCCTGCAGCCCCAGGTCTGTGGGGCTACGCAAGCGGTTCCCAAAGAGCTTTAGAACAAGGCATAGTTTTCCCTGCTGGCTCTTTGGGTGGGGGACCCATCTCCAGCCGTATGGCCATTTTTGTGCCTGATGCGGCGCCAAGTGGGAAAGGGTGGTTTTGAGGCTGAAGGCAGCAGGAAAGCCCGCAGCCCCCAGGTCTGTGGGGCTACGCAAGCGGTTCCCAAAGAGCTTTAGAACAAGGCATAGTTTTCCCTGCTGGCTCTTTGGGCGGGGGACCCATCTCCAGCCATATGGCCATTTTTGTGCCTGGGGCGGCGCCAAGTGGGAAAGGGTGGCTTTGAGGCTGAAGGCAGCAGGAAAGCCCGCAGCCCCCAGGTCTGTGGGGCTACGCAAGCGGTTCCCAAAGAGCTTTAGAACAAGGCATAGTTTTCCCGGCTTGTTCTTTGGGCGGGGGACCCATCTGCAGCCGTATGGCCATTTTTGGGCCTGGCGCGGCGCCAAGTGGGAAAGGGTGGTGTCGAGTCTGAAGGCAGCAGGAAAGCCCGCAGCCCCCAGGTCTGTGGGGCTACGCAAGCGGTTCCCAAAGAGCTTTAGAACAAGGCATAGTTTTCCCTGCTGGCTCTTTGGGCGGGGGACCCATGTCCAGCCATAGGCCATTTCTGTGCCTGATAGGGCGCCAAGTGGGAAAGGGTGGCTTTGAGGCTGAAGACAGCAGGAAAGCCTGCAGCCCCCAGGTCTGTGGGGCTATGCAAGCGGTTCCCAAAGAGCTTTAGAACAAGGCATAGTTTTCCCTGCTGGCTCTTTGGGCGGGGGACCCATCTCCAGCCATAGGCCATTTTTGTGCCTGGCGCGGCGCCAGGTGGGAAAGGGTGGTGTCGAGTCTGAAGGCAGCAGCAAAGCCTGCAGCCCCCAGGTCTGTGGGGCCAAGCAAGCGGTTCGCAAAGAGCTTTAGAACAAGGCATAGTTTTCCCTGCTGGCTCTTTGGGCGGGGGACCCATCTCCCGCCATAGGCCATTTATGTGCCTGGCGCTACGCCCAGTGGGAAAGGGTGGCTTTGAGGCTGAAGGCAGCAGCAAAGCCTGCAGCCCCCAGGTCTGTGCGGCTACGCAAGCGGTTCCCAAAGAGCTTTAGAACAAGGCATAGTTTTCCCTGCTGGCTCTTTGGGCGAGGGACACATCTCCAGCCGTATGGCCATTTTTGTGCGTGGCCAGGGGCCAAGTGGGAAAGGGTGGTGTCGAGGCTGAAGGCAGCAGGAAGGCCCACAGCCCCCAGGTCTGTGGGGCTATGCAAGCGGTTCCCAAAGAGCTTTAGAAGAAGGCATAATTTTCCCTGCTGGCTCTTTCGGCATGGGACCCATCTCCAGCCATAGACCATTTTTGTGCCTACCGCGGCGCCAAGTGGGAAAGGGTGGCTTTGAGGCTTAATGCAGCAGCAAAGCCTGCAGCCCCCAGGTCTGTGGGGCTACGCAAGCGGTTCCCAAAGAGCTTTAGAACAAGGCATAGTTTTCCTTGCTGGGTCTTTGGGCATGGGACCCATCTCCAGCCATAGGCCATTTTTGTGCCTGATGCGGCGCCAAGTGGGAAAGGGTGGCTTTGAGGCTGAAGGCAGCAGCAAAGCCTGCAGCCCCCAGGTCTGTGGGGCTATGGAAGCGGTTCCCAAAGTGCTTTAGAACAAGGCATAGTTTTCCCTGCTGGCTCTTTGGGCATGGGACCCATCTCGAGCCGTATGGCCATTTTTGTGCCTGGTGCGGCGCCAAGTGGGAAAGGGTGGCTTTGAGGCTGAAGGCAGCAGGAAAGCCCACACCCCCCAGGTCTGTGGGGCTACGCAAGCGGTTCCCAAAGAGCTTTAGAACAAGGCCTAGTTTTCCCTGCTGGCTCTTTGGGCGGGGGACCCATCTCCAGCCGTATGGCCATTTTTGTGCCTGGCGCGGCGCCAAGTGGGAAAGGGTGGCTTTGAGGCTGAAGGCAGCAGGAAAGCCCGCAGCCCCCAGGTCTGTGGGGCTACGCAAGCGGTTCACAAAGAGCTTTAGAACAAGGCATAGTTTTCCCTGCTGGCTCTTTGGGCGGGGGACCCATCTCCAGCCATATGGCCATTTTTGTACCTGGCGCAGCGCCAAGTGGGAAAGGGTGGCTTTGAGGCTGAAGGCAGCAGCAAAGCCTGCAGCCCCCAGGTCTGTGGGGCTACGCAAGCGGTTCCCAAAGAGCTTTAGAACAAGGCATAGTTTTCCCTGCTGGCTCCTTGGGCGGGGGACCCATCTCCAGTCGTATGGCTATTTTTATGCCTGGCGCGGTGCGTAGTGGGAAAGGGTGGTGTCGAGGCTGAAGGCAGCAGGAAAGCCCGCAGCCCCCAGGTCTGTGGGGCTACGCAAGCGGTTCCCAAAGAGCTTTAGAACAAGGCATAGTTTTCCCTGCTGGTTCTTTGGGCGGGGGACCCATCTCCAGTCGTATGGCCATTTTTGTGCCTGATGCGGCGCCAAGTGGGAAAGGGTGGCTTTGAGGCTGAAGGCAGCAGGAAAGCCCACAGCCCCCAGGTCTGTGGGGCTACGCAAGCGGTTCCCAAAGAGCTTTAGAACAAGGCATAGTTTTCCCTGCTGGCTCTTTGGGCGGGGGACCCATCTCCAGCCGTATGGCCATTTTTGTGCGTGGCCAGGGGCCAAGTGGGAAAGGGTGGTGTCGAGGCTGAAGGCAGGAGCAAAACCTGCAGCCCCCAGGTCTGTGGGGCTACGCAAGCGGTTCCCAAAGAGCTTTAGAACAAGGCATAGTTTTCCCTGCTGGCTCTTTGGGCGGGGGACCCATCTCCAGCCGTATGGCCATTTTTGTGCCTGGCCAGGCGCCAAGTGGGAAAGGGTGTTTTTGAGGCTGAAGGCAGCAGGAAAGCCCGCAGCCCCCAGGTCTGTGGGGCTACGCAAGCGGTTCCCAAAGAGCTTTAGAACAAGGCATAGTTTTCCCTGCTGGCTCTTTGGGTGGGGGACCCATCTCCAGCCGTATGGCCATTTTTGTGCCTGGCGCAGCGCCAAGTGGGAAAGGGTGGCTTTGAGGCTGAAGGCAGCAGCAAAGCCTGCAGCCCCAGGTCTGTGGGGCTACGCAAGCGGTTCCCAAAGAGCTTTAGAACAAGGCATAGTTTTCCCTGCTGGCTCTTTGGGCGGGGGACCCATCTCCAGCCGTATGGCCATTTTTGTGCCTGGCGCGGCGCCAAGTGGGAAAGGGTGGCTTTGAGGCTGAAGGCAGCAGCAAAGCCTGCAGCCCCCAGGTCTGTGGGGCTACGCAAGCGGTTCCCAAAGAGCTTTAGAACAAGGCATAGTTTTCCCTGCTGGCTCTTTGGGCGGGGGACCCATCTGCAGCCGTATGGCCATTTTTGTGCCTGGCGCGGCGCCAAGTGGGAAAGGGTGGTTTTGAGGCTGAAGGCAGCAGCAAAGCCCGCAGCCCCCAGGTCTGTGGGGCTACGCAAGCGGTTCCCAAAGAGCTTTAGAACAAGGCATAGTTTTCCCTGCTGGCTCTTTGGGCGGGGGACCCATCTCCAGCCGTATGGCCATTTTTGAGCCTTTCGCGGCGCCAAGTGGGAAAGGGTGGTTTTGAGGCTGAAGGCAGCAGCAAAGCCCGCAGCCCCCAGGTCTGTGGGGCCAAGCAAGCGGTTCCCAAAGAGCTTTAGAACAAGGCATAGTTTTCCTTGCTGGCTCTTTGGGCATGGGACCCATCTCCAGCCATATGGCCATTTTTGTGCCTGGCGCGGCGCCAAGTGGGAAAGGGTGGCTTTGAGGCTGAAGGCAGCAGGAAAGCCTGCAGCCCCCAGGTCTGTGGGGCTACGCAAGCGGTTCCCAAAGAGCTTTAGAACAAGGCATAGTTTTCCCTGCTGGCTCTTTGGGCGGGGGACCCATCTCCAGCCATATGGCCATTTTTGTGCCTGGCGCGGCGCCAAGTGGGAAAGGGTGGCTTTGAGGCTGAAGGCAGCAGCAAAGCCCGCAGCCCCCAGGTCTGTGGGGCCAAGCAAGCGGTTCCCAAAGAGCTTTAGAACAAGGCATAGTTTTCCTTGCTGGCTCTTTGGGCATGGGACCCATCTCCAGCCATATGGCCATTTTTGTGCCTGATGCGGCGCCAAGTGGGAAAGGGTGGCTTTGAGGCTGAAGGCAGCAGCAAAGCCTGCAGCCCCCAGGTCTGTGGGGCTACGCAAGCGGTTCCCAAAGAGCTTTAGAACAAGGCATAGTTTTCCCTGCTGGCTCTTTGGGCGGGGGACCCATCTCCAGCCATATGGCCATTTTTGTGCCTGGCGCGGCGCCAAGTGGGAAAGGGTGGCTTTGAGGCTGAAGGCAGCAGCAAAGCCCGCAGCCCCCAGGTCTGTGGGGCTACGCAAGCGGTTCCCAAAGAGCTTTAGAACAAGGCATAGTTTTCCCTGCTGGCTCTTTGGGCGGGGGACCCATGTCCAGCCGTATGGCCATTTTTGTGCCTGGCGCAGCGCCAAGTGGGAAAGGGTGGCTTTGAGGCTGAAGGCAGCAGCAAAGCCTGCAGCCCCACGTCTGTGGGGCTACGCAAGCGGTTCCCAAAGAGCTTTAGAACAAGGCATAGTTTTCCTTGCTGGCTCTTTCGGCATGGGACCCATGTCCAGCCATAGGCCATTTCTGTGCCTGATAGGGCGCCAAGTGGGAAAGGGTGGCTTTGAGGCTGAAGACAGCAGGAAAGCCTGCAGCCCCCAGGTCTGTGGGGCTATGCAAGCGGTTCCCAAAGAGCTTTAGAACAAGGCATAGTTTTCCCTGCTGGCTCTTTGGGCGGGGGACCCATCTCCAGCCATAGGCCATTTTTGTGCCTGGCGCGGCGCCAGGTGGGAAAGGGTGGTGTCGAGTCTGAAGGCAGCAGCAAAGCCTGCAGCCCCCAGGTCTGTGGGGCCAAGCAAGCGGTTCGCAAAGAGCTTTAGAACAAGGCATAGTTTTCCCTGCTGGCTCTTTGGGCGGGGGACCCATCTCCCGCCATAGGCCATTTTTGTGCCTGGCGCGACGCCCAGTGGGAAAGGGTGGCTTTGAGGCTGAAGGCAGCAGCAAAGCCGGCAGCCCCAGGTCTGTGCGGCTACGCAAGCGGTTCCCAAAGAGCTTTAGAACAAGGCATAGTTTTCCCTGCTGGCTCTTTGGGCGAGGGACACATCTCCAGCCGTATGGCCATTTTTGTGCGTGGCCAGGGGCCAAGTGGGAAAGGGTGGCTTTGAGGCTGAAGGCAGCAGGAAGGCCCACAGCCCCCAGGTCTGTGGGGCTATGCAAGCGGTTCCCAAAGAGCTTTAGAAGAAGGCATAATTTTCCCTGCTGGCTCTTTCGGCATGGGACCCATCTCCAGCCATAGACCATTTTTGTGCCTACCGCGGCGCCAAGTGGGAAAGGGTGGCTTTGAGGCTTAATGCAGCAGCAAAGCCTGTAGCCCCCAGGTCTGTGGGGCTACGCAAGCGGTTCCCAAAGAGCTTTAGAACAAGGCATAGTTTTCCTTGCTGGGTCTTTGGGCATGGGACCCATCTCCAGCCATAGACCATTTTTGTGCCTGATGCGGCGCCAAGTGGGAAAGGGTGGCTTTGAGGCTGAAGGCAGCAGCAAAGCCTGCAGCCCCCAGGTCTGTGGGGCTATGGAAGCGGTTCCCAAAGTGCTTTAGAACAAGGCATAGTTTTCCCTGCTGGCTCTTTGGGCATGGGACCCATCTCGAGCCGTATGGCCATTTTTGTGCCTGGTGCGGCGCCAAGTGGGAAAGGGTGGCTTTGAGGCTGAAGGCAGCAGGAAAGCCCACACCCCCCAGGTCTGTGGGGCTACGCAAGCGGTTCCCAAAGAGCTTTAGAACAAGGCATAGTTTTCCATGCTGGCTCTTTGGGCGGGGGACCCATCTCCAGCCGTATGGCCATTTTTGTGCCTGGCGCGGCGCCAAGTGGGAAAGTGTGGCTTTGAGGCTGAAGGCAGCAGGAAAGCCCGCAGCCCCCAGGTCTGTGGGGCTACGCAAGCGGTTCCCAAAGAGCTTTAGAACAAGGCATAGTTTTCCCTGCTGGCTCTTTGGGCGGGGGACCCATCTCCAGCCATATGGCCATTTTTGTACCTGGCGCAGCGCCAAGTGGGAAAGGGTGGCTTTGAGGCTGAAGGCAGCAGCAAAGCCTGCAGCCCCCAGGTCTGTGGGGCTACGCAAGCGGTTCTCAAAGAGCTTTAGAACAAGGCATAGTTTTCCCTGCTGGCTCCTTGGGCGGGGGACCCATCTCCAGTCGTATGGCTATTTTTATGCCTGGCGCGGTGCGTAGTGGGAAAGGGTGGTGTCGAGGCTGAAGGCAGCAGGAAAGCCCGCAGCCCCCAGGTCTGTGGGGCTACGCAAGCGGTTCCCAAAGAGCTTTAGAACAAGGCATAGTTTTCCCTGCTGGCTCTTTGGGCGGGAGACCCATCTCCAGCCATAGGCCATTTTTGTGCCTGGCGCGACGCCAAGTGGGAAAGGGTGGTTTTGAGGCTGAAGGCAGCAGGAAAGCCTGCAGCCCCCAGGTCTGTGGGGCTACGCAAGCGGTTCCCAAAGAGCTTTAGAACAAGGCATAGTTTTCCCTGCTGGCTCTTTGGGCGGGGGACCCATCTCCAGCCGTATGGCCATTTTTGTGCCTGGCGCGGCGCCAAGTGGGAAAGGGTGGTGTCGAGGCTGAAGGCAGCAGGAAAGCCCGCAGCCCCCAGGTCTGTGGGGCTACGCAAGTGGTTCCCAAAGAGCTTTAGAACAAGGCATAATTTTCCCTCCTGGCTCTTTGGGCGGGGGACCCATCTCCAGCCGTATGGCCATTTTTGCGCCTGGCGCAGTGCCAAGTGGGAAAGGGTGGTGTCGAGGCTGAAGGCAGCAGCAAAGCCCGCAGCCCCCAGGTCTGTGGGGCTACGCAAGCGGTTCCCAAAGAGCTTTAGAACAAGGCATAGTTTTCCCTGCTGGCTCTTTGGGCGGTGGACCCATCTGCAGCCGTATGGCCATTTTTGTGCCTGGCGCGGCACCAAGTGGGAAAGGGTGGTGTCGAGGCTGAAGGCAGCAGCAAAGCCCGCAGCCCCCAGGTCTGTGGGGCTACGCAAGCGGTTCCCAAAGAGCTTTAGAACAAGGCATAGTTTTCCTTGCTGGCTCTTTGGGCATGGGACCCATCTCCAGCCATAGGCCATTTTTGTGCCTGGCGCGGCGCCAGGTTGGAAAGGGTGGTGTCGAGTCTGAAGGCAGCAGCAAAGCCTGCAGCCCCCAGGTCTGTGGGGCCAAGCAAGCGGTTCCCAAAGAGCTTTAGAACAAGGCATAGTTTTCCTTGCTGGCTCTTTGGGCATGGGACCCATCTCCAGCCATATGGCCATTTTTGTGCCTGGCGCGGCGCCAAGTGGGAAAGGGTGGCTTTGAGGCTGAAGGCAGCAGCAAAGCCTGCAGCCCCAGGTCTGTGGGGCTACGCAAGCGGTTCCCAAAGAGCTTTAGAACAAGGCATAGTTTTCCCTGCTGGCTCTTTGGGCGGGGGACCCATCTCCAGCCATATGGCCATTTTTGTGCCTGGCGCGGCGCCAAGTGGGAAAGGGTGGCTTTGAGGCTGAAGGCAGCAGCAAAGCCCGCAGCCCCCAGGTCTGTGGGGCTACGCAAGCGGTTCCCAAAGAGCTTTAGAACAAGGCATAGTTTTCCCTGATGGCTCTTTGGGCGGGGGACCCATCTCCAGCCGTATGGCCATTTTTGTGCCTGGCCAGGCGCCAAGTGGGAAAGGGTGTTTTTGAGGCTGAAGGCAGCAGGAAAGCCCGCAGCCCCCAGGTCTGTGGGGCTACGCAAGCGGTTCCCAAAGAGCTTTAGAACAAGGCATAGTTTTCCCTGCTGGCTCTTTGGGTGGGGGACCCATCTCCAGCCGTATGGCCATTTTTGTGCCTGGCGCAGCGCCAAGTGGGAAAGGGTGGCTTTGAGGCTGAAGGCAGCAGCAAAGCCTGCAGCCCCAGGTCTGTGGGGCTACGCAAGCGGTTCCCAAAGAGCTTTAGAACAAGGCCTAGTTTTCCCTGCTGGCTCTTTGGGCGGGGGACCCATCTCCAGCCGTATGGCCATTTTTGTGCCTGGCGCGGCGCCAAGTGGGAAAGGGTGGCTTTGAGGCTGAAGGCAGCAGCAAAGCCTGCAGCCCCCAGGTCTGTGGGGCTACGCAAGCGGTTCCCAAAGAGCTTTAGAACAAGGCATAGTTTTCCCTGCTGGCTCTTTGGGCGGGGGACCCATCTCCAGCCGTATGGCCATTTTTGGGCCTGGCGCGGCGCCAAGTGGGAAAGGGTGGTTTTGAGGCTGAAGGCAGCAGCAAAGCCCGCAGCCCCCAGGTCTGTGGGGCTACGCAAGCGGTTCCCAAAGAGCTTTAGAACAAGGCATAGTTTTCCCTGCTGGCTCTTTGGGCGGGGGACCCATCTCCAGCCGTATGGCCATTTTTGAGCCTTTCGCGGCGCCAAGTGGGAAAGGGTGGTTTTGAGGCTGAAGGCAGCAGCAAAGCCCGCAGCCCCCAGATCTGTGGGGCTACGCAAGCGGTTCCCAAAGAGCTTTAGAACAAGGCATAGTTTTCCCTGCTGGCTCTTTGGGCGGTGGACCCATCTGCAGCCGTATGGCCATTTTTGTGCCTGGCGCGGCGCCAAGTGGGAAAGGGTGGTGTCGAGGCTGAAGGCAGCAGCAAAGCCCGCAGCCCCCAGGTCTGTGGGGCTACGCAAGCGGTTCCCAAAGAGCTTTAGAACAAGGCATAGTTTTCCTTGCTGGCTCTTTGGGCATGGGACCCATCTCCAGCCATAGGCCATTTTTGTGCCTGGCGCGGCGCCAGGTTGGAAAGGGTGGTGTCGAGTCTGAAGGCAGCAGCAAAGCCTGCAGCCCCCAGGTCTGTGGGGCCAAGCAAGCGGTTCCCAAAGAGCTTTAGAACAAGGCATAGTTTTCCCTGCTGGCTCTTTGGGCGGGGGACCCATCTCCTGCCATAGGCCATTTTTGTGCCTGGCGCGACGCCAAGTGGGAAAGGGTGGCTTTGAGGCTGAAGCAGCAGCAAAGCCTGCAGCCCCCAGGTCTGTGGGGCTACGCAAGCGGTTCCCAAAGAGCTTTAGAACAAGGCATAGTTTTCCTTGCTGGCTCTTTGGGCATGGGACCCATCTCCAGCCATATGGCCATTTTTGGGCCTGGCGCGGCGCCAAGTGGGAAAGGGTGGCTTTGAGGCTGAAGGCAGCAGGAAAGCCTGCAGCCCCCAGGTCTGTGGGGCTACGCAAGCGGTTCCCAAAGAGCTTTAGAACAAGGCATAGTTTTCCCTGCTGGCTCTTTGGGCGGGGGACCCATCTCCAGCCATATGGCCATTTTTGGGCCTGGCGCGGCGCCAAGTGGGAAAGGGTGGCTTTGAGGCTGAAGGCAGCAGCAAAGCCCGCAGCCCCCAGGTCTGTGGGGCTACGCAAGCGGTTCCCAAAGAGCTTTAGAACAAGGCATAGTTTTCCCTGCTGGCTCTTTGGGCGGGGGACCCATCTCCAGCCGTATGGCCATTTTTGTGCCTGGCCAGGCGCCAAGTGGGAAAGGGTGTTTTTGAGGCTGAAGGCAGCAGGAAAGCCCGCAGCCCCCAGGTCTGTGGGGCTACGCAAGCGGTTCCCAAAGAGCTTTAGAACAAGGCATAGTTTTCCCTGCTGGCTCTTTGGGTGGGGGACCCATCTCCAGCCGTATGGCCATTTTTTTGCCTGGCGCAGCGCCAAGTGGGAAAGGGTGGCTTTGAGGCTGAAGGCAGCAGCAAAGCCTGCAGCCCCAGGTCTGTGGGGCTACGCAAGCGGTTCCCAAAGAGCTTTAGAACAAGGCCTAGTTTTCCCTGCTGGCTCTTTGGGCGGGGGACCCATCTCCAGCCGTATGGCCATTTTTGTGCCTGGCGCGGCGCCAAGTGGGAAAGGGTGGCTTTGAGGCTGAAGGCAGCAGCAAAGCCTGCAGCCCCCAGGTCTGTGGGGCTACGCAAGCGGTTCCCAAAGAGCTTTAGAACAAGGCATAGTTTTCCCCTGCTGGCTCTTTGGGCGGGGGACCCATCTGCAGCCGTATGGCCATTTTTGGGCCTGGCGCGGCGCCAAGTGGGAAAGGGTGGTTTTGAGGCTGAAGGCAGCAGCAAAGCCCGCAGCCCCCAGGTCTGTGGGGCTACGCAAGCGGTTCCCAAAGAGCTTTAGAACAAGGCATAGTTTTCCCTGCTGGCTCTTTGGGCGGGGGACCCATCTCCAGCCGTATGGCCATTTTTGAGCCTTTCGCGGCGCCAAGTGGGAAAGGGTGGTTTTGAGGCTGAAGGCAGCAGCAAAGCCCGCAGCCCCCAGGTCTGTGGGGCCAAGCAAGCGGTTCCCAAAGAGCTTTAGAACAAGGCATAGTTTTCCTTGCTGGCTCTTTGGGCATGGGACCCATCTCCAGCCATATGGCCATTTTTGTGCCTGGCGCGGCGCCAAGTGGGAAAGGGTGGCTTTGAGGCTGAAGGCAGCAGGAAAGCCTGCAGCCCCCAGGTCTGTGGGGCTACGCAAGCGGTTCCCAAAGAGCTTTAGAACAAGGCATAGTTTTCCCTGCTGGCTCTTTGGGCGGGGGACCCATCTCCAGCCATATGGCCATTTTTGTGCCTGGCGCGGCGCCAAGTGGGAAAGGGTGGCTTTGAGGCTGAAGGCAGCAGCAAAGCCCGCAGCCCCCAGGTCTGTGGGGCCAAGCAAGCGGTTCCCAAAGAGCTTTAGAACAAGGCATAGTTTTCCTTGCTGGCTCTTTGGGCATGGGACCCATCTCCAGCCATATGGCCATTTTTGTGCCTGATGCGGCGCCAAGTGGGAAAGGGTGGCTTTGAGGCTGAAGGCAGCAGCAAAGCCTGCAGCCCCCAGGTCTGTGGGGCTACGCAAGCGGTTCCCAAAGAGCTTTAGAACAAGGCATAGTTTTCCCTGCTGGCTCTTTGGGCGGGGGACCCATCTCCAGCCATATGGCCATTTTTGTGCCTGGCGCGGCGCCAAGTGGGAAAGGGTGGCTTTGAGGCTGAAGGCAGCAGCAAAGCCCGCAGCCCCCAGGTCTGTGGGGCTACGCAAGCGGTTCCCAAAGAGCTTTAGAACAAGGCATAGTTTTCCCTGCTGGCTCTTTGGGCGGGGGACCCATGTCCAGCCGTATGGCCATTTTTGTGCCTGGCGCAGCGCCAAGTGGGAAAGGGTGGCTTTGAGGCTGAAGGCAGCAGCAAAGCCTGCAGCCCCAGGTCTGTGGGGCTACGCAAGCGGTTCCCAAAGAGCTTTAGAACAAGGCATAGTTTTCCCTGCTGGCTCTTTGGGTGGGGGACCCATCTCCAGCCGTATGGCCATTTTTGTGCCTGATGCGGCGCCAAGTGGGAAAGGGTGGTTTTGAGGCTGAAGGCAGCAGGAAAGCCCGCAGCCCCCAGGTCTGTGGGGCTACGCAAGCGGTTCCCAAAGAGCTTTAGAACAAGGCATAGTTTTCCCTGCTGGCTCTTTGGGCGGGGGACCCATCTCCAGCCGTAGGCCATTTTTATGCCTGGGGCGGCGCCAAGTGGGAAAGGGTGGCTTTGAGGCTGAAGGCAGCAGGAAAGCCCGCAGCCCCCAGGTCTGTGGGGCTACGCAAGCGGTTCCCAAAGAGCTTTAGAACAAGGCATAGTTTTCCCGGCTTGTTCTTTGGGCGGGGGACCCATCTGCAGCCGTATGGCCATTTTTGGGCCTGGCGCGGCGCCAAGTGGGAAAGGGTGGTGTCGAGTCTGAAGGCAGCAGGAAAGCCCGCAGCCCCCAGGTCTGTGGGGCTACGCAAGCGGTTCCCAAAGAGCTTTAGAACAAGGCATAGTTTTCCCTGCTGGCTCTTTGGGCGGGGGACCCATGTCCAGCCATAGGCCATTTCTGTGCCTGATAGGGCGCCAAGTGGGAAAGGGTGGCTTTGAGGCTGAAGACAGCAGGAAAGCCTGCAGCCCCCAGGTCTGTGGGGCTATGCAAGCGGTTCCCAAAGAGCTTTAGAACAAGGCATAGTTTTCCCTGCTGGCTCTTTGGGCGGGGGACCCATCTCCAGCCATAGGCCATTTTTGTGCCTGGCGCGGCGCCAGGTGGGAAAGGGTGGTGTCGAGTCTGAAGGCAGCAGCAAAGCCTGCAGCCCCCAGGTCTGTGGGGCCAAGCAAGCGGTTCGCAAAGAGCTTTAGAACAAGGCATAGTTTTCCCTGCTGGCTCTTTGGGCGGGGGACCCATCTCCCGCCATAGGCCATTTTTGTGCCTGGCGCGACGCCCAGTGGGAAAGGGTGGCTTTGAGGCTGAAGGCAGCAGCAAAGCCTGCAGCCCCCAGGTCTGTGCGGCTACGCAAGCGGTTCCCAAAGAGCTTTAAAACAAGGCATAGTTTTCCCTGCTGGCTCTTTGGGCGAGGGACACATCTCCAGCCGTATGGCCATTTTTGTGCGTGGCCAGGGGCCAAGTGGGAAAGGGTGGTGTCGAGGCTGAAGGCAGCAGGAAGGCCCACAGCCCCCAGGTCTGTGGGGCTATGCAAGCGGTTCCCAAAGAGCTTTAGAAGAAGGCATAATTTTCCCTGCTGGCTCTTTCGGCATGGGACCCATCTCCAGCCATAGACCATTTTTGTGCCTACCGCGGCGCCAAGTGGGAAAGGGTGGCTTTGAGGCTTAATGCAGCAGCAAAGCCTGCAGCCCCCAGGTCTGTGGGGCTACGCAAGCGGTTCCCAAAGAGCTTTAGAACAAGGCATAGTTTTCCTTGCTGGGTCTTTGGGCATGGGACCCATCTCCAGCCATAGGCCATTTTTGTGCCTGATGCGGCGCCAAGTGGGAAAGGGTGGCTTTGAGGCTGAAGGCAGCAGCAAAGCCTGCAGCCCCCAGGTCTGTGGGGCTATGGAAGCGGTTCCCAAAGTGCTTTAGAACAAGGCATAGTTTTCCCTGCTGGCTCTTTGGGCATGGGACCCATCTCGAGCCGTATGGCCATTTTTGTGCCTGATGCGGCGCCAAGTGGGAAAGGGTGGCTTTGAGGCTGAAGGCAGCAGGAAAGCCCACACCCCCCAGGTCTGTGGGGCTACGCAAGCGGTTCCCAAAGAGCTTTAGAACAAGGCATAGTTTTCCATGCTGGCTCTTTGGGCGGGGGACCCATCTCCAGCCGTATGGCCATTTTTGTGCCTGATGCGGCGCCAAGTGGGAAAGGGTGGCTTTGAGGCTGAAGGCAGCAGGAAAGCCCACAGCCCCCAGGTCTGTGGGGCTACGCAAGCGGTTCCCAAAGAGCTTTAGAACAAGGCATAGTTTTCCCTGCTGGCTCTTTGGGCGGGGGACCCATCTCCAGCCGTATGGCCATTTTTGTGCGTGGCCAGGGGCCAAGTGGGAAAGGGTGGTGTCGAGGCTGAAGGCAGGAGCAAAACCTGCAGCCCCCAGGTCTGTGGGGCTACGCAAGCGGTTCCCAAAGAGCTTTAGAACAAGGCATAGTTTTCCCTGCTGGCTCTTTGGGCGGGGGACCCATCTCCAGCCGTATGGCCATTTTTGTGCCTGGCCAGGCGCCAAGTGGGAAAGGGTGTTTTTGAGGCTGAAGGCAGCAGGAAAGCCCGCAGCCCCCAGGTCTGTGGGGCTACGCAAGCGGTTCCCAAAGAGCTTTAGAACAAGGCATAGTTTTCCCTGCTGGCTCTTTGGGTGGGGGACCCATCTCCAGCCGTATGGCCATTTTTGTGCCTGGCGCAGCGCCAAGTGGGAAAGGGTGGCTTTGAGGCTGAAGGCAGCAGCAAAGCCTGCAGCCCCCAGGTCTGTGGGGCTACGCAAGCGGTTCCCAAAGAGCTTTAGAACAAGGCATATTTTTCCCTGCTGGCTCTTTGGGCGGGGGACCCATCTGCAGCCGTATGGCCATTTTTGGGCCTGGCGCGGCGCCAAGTGGGAAAGGGTGGTTTTGAGGCTGAAGGCAGCAGCAAAGCCCGCAGCCCCCAGGTCTGTGGGGCTACGCAAGCGGTTCCCAAAGAGCTTTAGAACAAGGCATAGTTTTCCCTGCTGGCTCTTTGGGCGGGGGACCCATCTCCAGCCGTATGGCCATTTTTGAGCCTTTCGCGGCGCCAAGTGGGAAAGGGTGGTTTTGAGGCTGAAGGCAGCAGCAAAGCCCGCAGCCCCCAGGTCTGTGGGGCCAAGCAAGCGGTTCCCAAAGAGCTTTAGAACAAGGCATAGTTTTCCTTGCTGGCTCTTTGGGCATGGGACCCATCTCCAGCCATATGGCCATTTTTGTGCCTGGCGCGGCGCCAAGTGGGAAAGGGTGGCTTTGAGGCTGAAGGCAGCAGGAAAGCCTGCAGCCCCCAGGTCTGTGGGGCTACGCAAGCGGTTCCCAAAGAGCTTTAGAACAAGGCATAGTTTTCCCTGCTGGCTCTTTGTGCGGGGGACCCATCTCCAGCCATATGGCCATTTTTGTGCCTGGCGCGGCGCCAAGTGGGAAAGGGTGGCTTTGAGGCTGAAGGCAGCAGCAAAGCCCGCAGCCCCCAGGTCTGTGGGGCTACGCAAGCGGTTCCCAAAGAGCTTTAGAACAAGGCATAGTTTTCCCTGCTGGCTCTTTGGGCGGGGGGACCCATCTCCAGCCGTATGGCCATTTTTGTGCGTGGCCAGGGGCCAAGTGGGAAAGGGTGGTGTCGAGGCTGAAGGCAGGAGCAAAACCTGCAGCCCCCAGGTCTGTGGGGCTACGCAAGCGGTTCCCAAAGAGCTTTAGAACAAGGCATAGTTTTCCCTGCTGGCTCTTTGGGCGGGGGACCCATCTCCAGCCGTATGGCCATTTTTGTGCCTGGCCAGGCGCCAAGTGGGAAAGGGTGTTTTTGAGGCTGAAGGCAGCAGGAAAGCCCGCAGCCCCCAGGTCTGTGGGGCTACGCAAGCGGTTCCCAAAGAGCTTTAGAACAAGGCATAGTTTTCCCTGCTGGCTCTTTGGGTGGGGGACCCATCTCCAGCCGTATGGCCATTTTTGTGCCTGGCGCAGCGCCAAGTGGGAAAGGGTGGCTTTGAGGCTGAAGGCAGCAGCAAAGCCTGCAGCCCCCAGGTCTGTGGGGCTACGCAAGCGGTTCCCAAAGAGCTTTAGAACAAGGCATATTTTTCCCTGCTGGCTCTTTGGGCGGGGGACCCATCTGCAGCCGTATGGCCATTTTTGGGCCTGGCGCGGCGCCAAGTGGGAAAGGGTGGTTTTGAGGCTGAAGGCAGCAGCAAAGCCCGCAGCCCCCAGGTCTGTGGGGCTACGCAAGCGGTTCCCAAAGAGCTTTAGAACAAGGCATAGTTTTCCCTGCTGGCTCTTTGGGCGGGGGACCCATCTCCAGCCGTATGGCCATTTTTGAGCCTTTCGCGGCGCCAAGTGGGAAAGGGTGGTTTTGAGGCTGAAGGCAGCAGCAAAGCCCGCAGCCCCCAGGTCTGTGGGGCCAAGCAAGCGGTTCCCAAAGAGCTTTAGAACAAGGCATAGTTTTCCTTGCTGGCTCTTTGGGCATGGGACCCATCTCCAGCCATATGGCCATTTTTGTGCCTGGCGCGGCGCCAAGTGGGAAAGGGTGGCTTTGAGGCTGAAGGCAGCAGGAAAGCCTGCAGCCCCCAGGTCTGTGGGGCTACGCAAGCGGTTCCCAAAGAGCTTTAGAACAAGGCATAGTTTTCCCTGCTGGCTCTTTGTGCGGGGGACCCATCTCCAGCCATATGGCCATTTTTGTGCCTGGCGCGGCGCCAAGTGGGAAAGGGTGGCTTTGAGGCTGAAGGCAGCAGCAAAGCCCGCAGCCCCCAGGTCTGTGGGGCTACGCAAGCGGTTCCCAAAGAGCTTTAGAACAAGGCATAGTTTTCCTTGCTGGCTCTTTGGGCATGGGACCCATCTCCAGCCATATGGCCATTTTTGTGCCTGATGCGGCGCCAAGTGGGAAAGGGTGGCTTTGAGGCTGAAGGCAGCAGCAAAGCCTGCAGCCCCCAGGTCTGTGGGGCTACGCAAGCGGTTCCCAAAGAGCTTTAGAACAAGGCATAGTTTTCCCTGCTGGCTCTTTGGGCGGGGGACCCATCTCCAGCCATATGGCCATTTTTGTGCCTGGCGCGGCGCCAAGTGGGAAAGGGTGGCTTTGAGGCTGAAGGCAGCAGCAAAGCCCGCAGCCCCCAGGTCTGTGGGGCTACGCAAGCGGTTCCCAAAGAGCTTTAGAACAAGGCATAGTTTTCCCTGCTGACTCTTTGGGCGGGGGACCCATGTCCAGCCGTATGGCCATTTTTGTGCCTGGCGCAGCGCCAAGTGGGAAAGGGTGGCTTTGAGGCTGAAGGCAGCAGCAAAGCCTGCAGCCCCAGGTCTGTGGGGCTACGCAAGCGGTTCCCAAAGAGCTTTAGAACAAGGCATAGTTTTCCCTGCTGGCTCTTTGGGTGGGGGACCCATCTCCAGCCGTATGGCCATTTTTGTGCCTGATGCGGCGCCAAGTGGGAAAGGGTGGTTTTGAGGCTGAAGGCAGCAGGAAAGCCCGCAGCCCCCAGGTCTGTGGGGCTACGCAAGCGGTTCCCAAAGAGCTTTAGAACAAGGCATAGTTTTCCCTGCTGGCTCTTTGGGCGGGGGACCCATCTCCAGCCGTAGGCCATTTTTATGCCTGGGGCGGCGCCAAGTGGGAAAGGGTGGCTTTGAGGCTGAAGGCAGCAGGAAAGCCCGCAGCCCCCAGGTCTGTGGGGCTACGCAAGCGGTTCCCAAAGAGCTTTAGAACAAGGCATAGTTTTCCCGGCTTGTTCTTTGGGCGGGGGACCCATCTGCAGCCGTATGGCCATTTTTGGGCCTGGCGCGGCGCCAAGAGGGAAAGGGTGGTTTTGAGGCTGAAGGCAGCAGCAAAGCCCGCAGCCCCCAGGTCTGTGGGGCTACGCAAGCGGTTCCCAAAGAGCTTTAGAACAAGGCATAGTTTTCCCTGCTGGCTCTTTGGGCGGGGGACCCATGTCCAGCCATAGGCCATTTCTGTGCCTGATAGGGCGCCAAGTGGGAAAGGGTGGCTTTGAGGCTGAAGACAGCAGGAAAGCCTGCAGCCCCCAGGTCTGTGGGGCTATGCAAGCGGTTCCCAAAGAGCTTTAGAACAAGGCATAGTTTTCCCTGCTGGCTCTTTGGGCGGGGGACCCATCTCCAGCCATAGGCCATTTTTGTGCCTGGCGCGGCGCCAGGTGGGAAAGGGTGGTGTCGAGTCTGAAGGCAGCAGCAAAGCCTGCAGCCCCCAGGTCTGTGGGGCCAAGCAAGCGGTTCGCAAAGAGCTTTAGAACAAGGCATAGTTTTCCCTGCTGGCTCTTTGGGCGGGGGACCCATCTCCCGCCATAGGCCATTTTTGTGCCTGGCGCGACGCCCAGTGGGAAAGGGTGGCTTTGAGGCTGAAGGCAGCAGCAAAGCCTGCAGCCCCCAGGTCTGTGCGGCTACGCAAGCGGTTCCCAAAGAGCTTTAGAACAAGGCATAGTTTTCCCTGCTGGCTCTTTGGGCGAGGGACACATCTCCAGCCGTATGGCCATTTTTGTGCGTGGCCAGGGGCCAAGTGGGAAAGGGTGGTGTCGAGGCTGAAGGCAGCAGGAAGGCCCACAGCCCCCAGGTCTGTGGGGCTATGCAAGCGGTTCCCAAAGAGCTTTAGAAGAAGGCATAATTTTCCCTGCTGGCTCTTTCGGCATGGGACCCATCTCCAGCCATAGACCATTTTTGTGCCTACCGCGGCGCCAAGTGGGAAAGGGTGGTTTTGAGGCTTAATGCAGCAGCAAAGCCTGCAGCCCCCAGGTCTGTGGGGCTACGCAAGCGGTTCCCAAAGAGCTTTAGAACAAGGCATAGTTTTCCTTGCTGGGTCTTTGGGCATGGGACCCATCTCCAGCCATAGGCCATTTTTGTGCCTGATGCGGCGCCAAGTGGGAAAGGGTGGCTTTGAGGCTGAAGGCAGCAGCAAAGCCTGCAGCCCCCAGGTCTGTGGGGCTATGGAAGCGGTTCCCAAAGTGCTTTAGAACAAGGCATAGTTTTCCCTGCTGGCTCTTTGGGCATGGGACCCATCTCGAGCCGTATGGCCATTTTTGTGCCTGGTGCGGCGCCAAGTGGGAAAGGGTGGCTTTGAGGCTGAAGGCAGCAGGAAAGCCCACACCCCCCAGGTCTGTGGGGCTACGCAAGCGGTTCCCAAAGAGCTTTAGAACAAGGCATAGTTTTCCATGCTGGCTCTTTGGGCGGGGGACCCATCTCCAGTCGTATGGCCATTTTTGTGCCTGATGCGGCGCCAAGTGGGAAAGGGTGGCTTTGAGGCTGAAGGCAGCAGGAAAGCCCACAGCCCCCAGGTCTGTGGGGCTACGCAAGCGGTTCCCAAAGAGCTTTAGAACAAGGCATAGTTTTCCCTGCTGGCTCTTTGGGCGGGGGACCCATCTCCAGCCGTATGGCCATTTTTGTGCCTGGCGCGGCGCCAAGTGGGAAAGGGTGGCTTTGAGGCTGAAGGCAGCAGCAAAGCCTGCAGCCCCCAGGTCTGTGGGGCTACGCAAGCGGTTCCCAAAGAGCTTTAGAACAAGGCATATTTTTCCCTGCTGGCTCTTTGGGCGGGGGACCCATCTGCAGCCGTATGGCCATTTTTGGGCCTGGCGCGGCGCCAAGTGGGAAAGGGTGGTTTTGAGGCTGAAGGCAGCAGCAAAGCCCGCAGCCCCCAGGTCTGTGGGGCCAAGCAAGCGGTTCCCAAAGAGCTTTAGAACAAGGCATAGTTTTCCCTGCTGGCTCTTTGGGCGGGGGACCCATCTCCAGCCGTATGGCCATTTTTGAGCCTTTCGCGGCGCCAAGTGGGAAAGGGTGGTTTTGAGGCTGAAGGCAGCAGCAAAGCCCGCAGCCCCCAGGTCTGTGGGGCCAAGCAAGCGGTTCCCAAAGAGCTTTAGAACAAGGCATAGTTTTCCTTGCTGGCTCTTTGGGCATGGGACCCATCTCCAGCCATATGGCCATTTTTGTGCCTGGCGCGGCGCCAAGTGGGAAAGGGTGGCTTTGAGGCTGAAGGCAGCAGGAAAGCCTGCAGCCCCCAGGTCTGTGGGGCTACGCAAGCGGTTCCCAAAGAGCTTTAGAACAAGGCATAGTTTTCCCTGCTGGCTCTTTGTGCGGGGGACCCATCTCCAGCCATATGGCCATTTTTGTGCCTGGCGCGGCGCCAAGTGGGAAAGGGTGGCTTTGAGGCTGAAGGCAGCAGCAAAGCCCGCAGCCCCCAGGTCTGTGGGGCCAAGCAAGCGGTTCCCAAAGAGCTTTAGAACAAGGCATAGTTTTCCTTGCTGGCTCTTTGGGCATGGGACCCATCTCCAGCCATATGGCCATTTTTGTGCCTGATGCGGCGCCAAGTGGGAAAGGGTGGCTTTGAGGCTGAAGGCAGCAGCAAAGCCTGCAGCCCCCAGGTCTGTGGGGCTACGCAAGCGGTTCCCAAAGAGCTTTAGAACAAGGCATAGTTTTCCCTGCTGGCTCTTTGGGCGGGGGACCCATCTCCAGCCATATGGCCATTTTTGTGCCTGGCGCGGCGCCAAGTGGGAAAGGGTGGCTTTGAGGCTGAAGGCAGCAGCAAAGCCCGCAGCCCCCAGGTCTGTGGGGCTACGCAAGCGGTTCCCAAAGAGCTTTAGAACAAGGCATAGTTTTCCCTGCTGGCTCTTTGGGCGGGGGACCCATGTCCAGCCGTATGGCCATTTTTGTGCCTGGCGCAGCGCCAAGTGGGAAAGGGTGGCTTTGAGGCTGAAGGCAGCAGCAAAGCCTGCAGCCCCAGGTCTGTGGGGCTACGCAAGCGGTTCCCAAAGAGCTTTAGAACAAGGCATAGTTTTCCCTGCTGGCTCTTTGGGTGGGGGACCCATCTCCAGCCGTATGGCCATTTTTGTGCCTGATGCGGCGCCAAGTGGGAAAGGGTGGTTTTGAGGCTGAAGGCAGCAGGAAAGCCCGCAGCCCCCAGGTCTGTGGGGCTACGCAAGCGGTTCCCAAAGAGCTTTAGAACAAGGCATAGTTTTCCCTGCTGGCTCTTTGGGCGGGGGACCCATCTCCAGCCGTAGGCCATTTTTATGCCTGGGGCGGCGCCAAGTGGGAAAGGGTGGCTTTGAGGCTGAAGGCAGCAGGAAAGCCCGCAGCCCCCAGGTCTGTGGGGCTACGCAAGCGGTTCCCAAAGAGCTTTAGAACAAGGCATAGTTTTCCCGGCTTGTTCTTTGGGCGGGGGACCCATCTGCAGCCGTATGGCCATTTTTGGGCCTGGCGCGGCGCCAAGAGGGAAAGGGTGGTGTCGAGTCTGAAGGCAGCAGGAAAGCACGCAGCCCCCAGGTCTGTGGGGCTACGCAAGCGGTTCCCAAAGAGCTTTAGAACAAGGCATAGTTTTCCCTGCTGGCTCTTTGGGCGGGGGACCCATGTCCAGCCATAGGCCATTTCTGTGCCTGATAGGGCGCCAAGTGGGAAAGGGTGGCTTTGAGGCTGAAGACAGCAGGAAAGCCTGCAGCCCCCAGGTCTGTGGGGCTATGCAAGCGGTTCCCAAAGAGCTTTAGAACAAGGCATAGTTTTCCCTGCTGGCTCTTTGGGCGGGGGACCCATCTCCAGCCATAGGCCATTTTTGTGCCTGGCGCGGCGCCAGGTGGGAAAGGGTGGTGTCGAGTCTGAAGGCAGCAGCAAAGCCTGCAGCCCCCAGGTCTGTGGGGCCAAGCAAGCGGTTCGCAAAGAGCTTTAGAACAAGGCATAGTTTTCCCTGCTGGCTCTTTGGGCGGGGGACCCATCTCCCGCCATAGGCCATTTTTGTGCCTGGCGCGACGCCCAGTGGGAAAGGGTGGCTTTGAGGCTGAAGGCAGCAGCAAAGCCTGCAGCCCCCAGGTCTGTGCGGCTACGCAAGCGGTTCCCAAAGAGCTTTAGAACAAGGCATAGTTTTCCCTGCTGGCTCTTTGGGCGAGGGACACATCTCCAGCCGTATGGCCATTTTTGTGCGTGGCCAGGGGCCAAGTGGGAAAGGGTGGTGTCGAGGCTGAAGGCAGCAGGAAGGCCCACAGCCCCCAGGTCTGTGGGGCTATGCAAGCGGTTCCCAAAGAGCTTTAGAAGAAGGCATAATTTTCCCTGCTGGCTCTTTCGGCATGGGACCCATCTCCAGCCATAGACCATTTTTGTGCCTACCGCGGCGCCAAGTGGGAAAGGGTGGCTTTGAGGCTTAATGCAGCAGCAAAGCCTGCAGCCCCCAGGTCTGTGGGGCTACGCAAGCGGTTCCCAAAGAGCTTTAGAACAAGGCATAGTTTTCCTTGCTGGCTCTTTGGGCATGGGACCCATCTCCAGCCATAGGCCATTTTTGTGCCTGATGCGGCGCCAAGTGGGAAAGGGTGGCTTTGAGGCTGAAGGCAGCAGCAAAGCCTGCAGCCCCCAGGTCTGTGGGGCTATGGAAGCGGTTCCCAAAGTGCTTTAGAACAAGGCATAGTTTTCCCTGCTGGCTCTTTGGGCATGGGACCCATCTCGAGCCGTATGGCCATTTTTGTGCCTGGTGCGGCGCCAAGTGGGAAAGGGTGGCTTTGAGGCTGAAGGCAGCAGGAAAGCCCACACCCCCCAGGTCTGTGCGGCTACGCAAGCGGTTCCCAAAGAGCTTTAGAACAAGGCATAGTTTTCCATGCTGGCTCTTTGGGCGGGGGACCCATCTCCAGTCGTATGGCCATTTTTGTGCCTGATGCGGCGCCAAGTGGGAAAGGGTGGCTTTGAGGCTGAAGGCAGCAGGAAAGCCCACAGCCCCCAGGTCTGTGGGGCTACGCAAGCGGTTCCCAAAGAGCTTTAGAACAAGGCATAGTTTTCCCTGCTGGCTCTTTGGGCGGGGGACCCATCTCCAGCCGTATGGCCATTTTTGTGCGTGGCCAGGGGCCAAGTGGGAAAGGGTGGTGTCGAGGCTGAAGGCAGGAGCAAAACCTGCAGCCCCCAGGTCTGTGGGGCTACGCAAGCGGTTCCCAAAGAGCTTTAGAACAAGGCATAGTTTTCCCTGCTGGCTCTTTGGGCGGGGGACCCATCTCCAGCCGTATGGCCATTTTTGTGCCTGGCCAGGCGCCAAGTGGGAAAGGGTGTTTTTGAGGCTGAAGGCAGCAGGAAAGCCCGCAGCCCCCAGGTCTGTGGGGCTACGCAAGCGGTTCCCAAAGAGCTTTAGAACAAGGCATAGTTTTCCCTGCTGGCTCTTTGGGTGGGGGACCCATCTCCAGCCGTATGGCCATTTTTGTGCCTGGCGCAGCGCCAAGTGGGAAAGGGTGGCTTTGAGGCTGAAGGCAGCAGCAAAGCCTGCAGCCCCAGGTCTGTGGGGCTACGCAAGCGGTTCCCAAAGAACTTTAGAACAAGGCATAGTTTTCCCTGCTGGCTCTTTGGGCGGGGGACCCATCTCCAGCCGTATGGCCATTTTTGTGCCTGGCGCGGCGCCAAGTGGGAAAGGGTGGCTTTGAGGCTGAAGGCAGCAGCAAAGCCTGCAGCCCCCAGGTCTGTGGGGCTACGCAAGCGGTTCCCAAAGAGCTTTAGAACAAGGCATATTTTTCCCTGCTGGCTCTTTGGGCGGGGGACCCATCTGCAGCCGTATGGCCATTTTTGGGCCTGGCGCGGCGCCAAGTGGGAAAGGGTGGTTTTGAGGCTGAAGGCAGCAGCAAAGCCCGCAGCCCCCAGGTCTGTGGGGCTACGCAAGCGGTTCCCAAAGAGCTTTAGAACAAGGCATAGTTTTCCCTGCTGGCTCTTTGGGCGGGGGACCCATCTCCAGCCGTATGGCCATTTTTGTGCCTGGCCCGGCGCCAAGTGGGAAAGGGTGGTTTTGAGGCTGAAGGCAGCAGCAAAGCCCGCAGCCCCCAGGTCTGTGGGGCCAAGCAAGCGGTTCCCAAAGAGCTTTAGAACAAGGCATAGTTTTCCTTGCTGGCTCTTTGGGCATGGGACCCATCTCCAGCCATATGGCCATTTTTGTGCCTGGCGCGGCGCCAAGTGGGAAAGGGTGGCTTTGAGGCTGAAGGCAGCAGGAAAGCCTGCAGCCCCCAGGTTTGTGGGGCTACGCAAGCGGTTCCCAAAGAGCTTTAGAACAAGGCATAGTTTTCCCTGCTGGCTCTTTGTGCGGGGGACCCATCTCCAGCCATATGGCCATTTTTGTGCCTGGCGCGGCGCCAAGTGGGAAAGGGTGGCTTTGAGGCTGAAGGCAGCAGCAAAGCCCGCAGCCCCCAGGTCTGTGGGGCCAAGCAAGCGGTTCCCAAAGAGCTTTAGAACAAGGCATAGTTTTCCTTGCTGGCTCTTTGGGCATGGGACCCATCTCCAGCCATATGGCCATTTTTGTGCCTGATGCGGCGCCAAGTGGGAAAGGGTGGCTTTGAGGCTGAAGGCAGCAGCAAAGCCTGCAGCCCCCAGGTCTGTGGGGCTACGCAAGCGGTTCCCAAAGAGCTTTAGAACAAGGCATAGTTTTCCCTGCTGGCTCTTTGGGCGGGGGACCCATCTCCAGCCATATGGCCATTTTTGTGCCTGGCGCGGCGCCAAGTGGGAAAGGGTGGCTTTGAGGCTGAAGGCAGCAGCAAAGCCCGCAGCCCCCAGGTCTGTGGGGCTACGCAAGCGGTTCCCAAAGAGCTTTAGAACAAGGCATAGTTTTCCCTGCTGGCTCTTTGGGCGGGGGACCCATGTCCAGCCGTATGGCCATTTTTGTGCCTGGCGCAGCGCCAAGTGGGAAAGGGTGGCTTTGAGGCTGAAGGCAGCAGCAAAGCCTGCAGCCCCAGGTCTCTGGGGCTACGCAAGCGGTTCCCAAAGAGCTTTAGAACAAGGCATAGTTTTCCCTGCTGGCTCTTTGGGTGGGGGACCCATCTCCAGCCGTATGGCCATTTTTGTGCCTGATGCGGCGCCAAGTGGGAAAGGGTGGTTTTGAGGCTGAAGGCAGCAGGAAAGCCCGCAGCCCCCAGGTCTGTGGGGCTACGCAAGCGGTTCCCAAAGAGCTTTAGAACAAGGCATAGTTTTCCCTGCTGGCTCTTTGGGCGGGGGACCCATCTCCAGCCGTAGGCCATTTTTATGCCTGGGGCGGCGCCAAGTGGGAAAGGGTGGCTTTGAGGCTGAAGGCAGCAGGAAAGCCTGCAGCCCCCAGGTCTGTGGGGCTACGCAAGCGGTTCCCAAAGAGCTTTAGAACAAGGCATAGTTTTCCCGGCTTGTTCTTTGGGCGGGGGACCCATCTGCAGCCGTATGGCCATTTTTGTGCCTGGCGCGGCGCCAAGTGGGAAAGGGTGGTGTCGAGTCTGAAGGCAGCAGGAAAGCCCGCAGCCCCCAGGTCTGTGGGGCTACGCAAGCGGTTCCCAAAGAGCTTTAGAACAAGGCATAGTTTTCCCTGCTGGCTCTTTGGGCGGGGAACCCATGTCCAGCCATAGGCCATTTCTGTGCCTGATAGGGCGCCAAGTGGGAAAGGGTGGCTTTGAGGCTGAAGACAGCAGGAAAGCCTGCAGCCCCCAGGTCTGTGGGGCTATGCAAGCGGTTCCCAAAGAGCTTTAGAACAAGGCATAGTTTTCCCTGCTGGCTCTTTGGGCGGGGGACCCATCTCCAGCCATAGGCCATTTTTGTGCCTGGCGCGGCGCCAGGTGGGAAAGGGTGGTGTCGAGTCTGAAGGCAGCAGCAAAGCCTGCAGCCCCCAGGTCTGTGGGGCCAAGCAAGCGGTTCGCAAAGAGCTTTAGAACAAGGCATAGTTTTCCCTGCTGGCTCTTTGGGCGGGGGACCCATCTCCCGCCATAGGCCATTTTTGTGCCTGGCGCGACGCCCAGTGGGAAAGGGTGGCTTTGAGGCTGAAGGCAGCAGCAAAGCCTGCAGCCCCCAGGTCTGTGCGGCTACGCAAGCGGTTCCCAAAGAGCTTTAGAACAAGGCATAGTTTTCCCTGCTGGCTCTTTGGGCGAGGGACACATCTCCAGCCGTATGGCCATTTTTGTGCGTGGCCAGGGGCCAAGTGGGAAAGGGTGGTGTCGAGGCTGAAGGCAGCAGGAAGGCCCACAGCCCCCAGGTCTGTGGGGCTACGCAAGCCGTTCCCAAAGAGCTTTAGAACAAGGCATAGTTTTCCCTGCCGGCTCTTTGGGCGGGGGACCCATCTCCAGCCATAGGCCATTTTTATGCCTGGGGCGGTGCCAAGTGGGAAAGGGTGGTGTCGAGGCTGAAGGCAGCAGGAAAGCCCGCAGCCCCCAGGTCTGTGGGGCTATGCAAGTGGTTCCCAAAGAGCTTTAGAACAAGGCATAGTTTTCCCTGCTTGTTCTTTGGGCGGGGGACCCATCTGCAGCCGTATGGCCATTTTTGGGCCTGGCGCGGCGCCAAGTGGGAAAGGGTGGTGTCGAGTCTGAAGGCAGCAGGAAAGCCCGCAGCCCCCAGGTCTGTGGGGCTACGCAAGCGGTTCCCAAAGAGCTTTAGAACAAGGCATAGTTTTCCCTGCTGGCTCTCTGGGCGGGGGACCCATCTCCAGCCATAGACCATTTTTGTGCCTACCGCGGCGCCAAGTGGGAAAGGGTGGCTTTGAGGCTGAAGGCAGCAGCAAAGCCTGCAGCCCCAGGTCTGTGGGGCTACGCAAGCGGTTCCCAAAGAGCTTTAGAACAAGGCATAGTTTTCCTTGCTGGCTCTTTGGGCATGGGACCCATCTCCAGCCATAGGCCATTTTTGTGCCTGATGCGGCGCCAAGTGGGAAAGGGTGGCTTTGAGGCTGAAGGCAGCAGCAAAGCCCGCAGCCCCCAGGTCTGTGGGGCTACGCAAGCGGTTCCCAAAGTGCTTTAGAACAAGGCCAGGATTTCCCTGCTGGCTCTTTGGGCGGGGGACCCATCTCCAGCCGTATGGCCATTTTTGTGCCTGGCGCGGCGCCAAGTGGGAAAGGGTGGCTTTGAGGCTGAAGGCAGCAGGAAAGCCCGCAGCCCCCAGGTCTGTGGGGCTACGCAAGCGGTTCCCAAAGAGCTTTAGAACAAGGCATAGTTTTCCCTGCTGGCTCTTTGGGCGGGGGACCCATCTCCAGCCATACGGCCATTTTTGTGCCTGGCGCAGCGCCAAGTGGGAAAGGGTGGCTTTGAGGCTGAAGGCAGCAGCAAAGCCTGCAGCCCCCAGGTCTGTGGGGCTACGCAAGCGGTTCCCAAAGAGCTTTAGAACAAGGCATAGTTTTCCCTGCTGGCTCCTTGGGCGGGGGACCCATCTCCAGTCGTATGGCTATTTTTATGCCTGGCGCGGTGCGTAGTGGGAAAGGGTGGTGTCGAGGCTGAAGGCAGCAGGAAAGCCCGCAGCCCCCAGGTCTGTGGGGCTACGCAAGCGGTTCCCAAAGAGCTTTAGAACAAGGCATAGTTTTCCCTGCTGGCTCTTTGGGCGGGGGACCCATCTCCAGCCGTATGGCCATTTTTGTGCCTGGCGCGACGCCCAGTGGGAAAGGGTGGCTTTGAGGCTGAAGGCAGCAGCAAAGCCTGCAGCCCCCAGGTCTGTGGGGCTACGCAAGCGGTTCCCAAAGAGCTTTAGAACAAGGCATAGTTTTCCCAGCTGGCTCTTAGGGCATGGGACACATTTCCAGCCATAGGCCATTTTTGTGCCTGATGCGGTGCCAAGTGGGAAAGGGTGGCTTTGAGGCTGAAGGCAGCAGGAAAGCCCGCAGCCCCCAGGTCTGTGGGGCTACGCAAGCGGTTCCCAAAGAGCTTTAGAACAAGGCATAGTTTTCCCTGCTGGCTCTTTGGGCGGGGGACCCATCTCCAGCCGTATGGCCATTTTTGTGCCTGGCGCGACGCCCAGTGGGAAAGGGTGGCTTTGAGGCTGAAGGCAGCAGCAAAGCCTGCAGCCCCCAGGTCTGTGGGGCTACGCAAGCGGTTCCCAAAGAGCTTTAGAACAAGGCATAGTTTTCCCAGCTGGCTCTTAGGGCATGGGACACATTTCCAGCCATAGGCCATTTTTGTGCCTGATGCGGTGCCAAGTGGGAAAGGGTGGCTTTGAGGCTGAAGGCAGCAGGAAAGCCCGCAGCCCCCAGGTCTGTGGGGCTACGCAAGCGGTTCCCAAAGAGCTTTAGAACAAGGCATAATTTTCCCTGCTGGGTCTCTGGGCGGGGGACCCATCTCCAGCCATATGGCCATTTTTGTGCCTGGCGCGGCGCCAAGTGGGAAAGGGTGCTGTCGAGGCTGAAGGCAGCAGGAAAGCCTGCAGCCCCCAGGTCTGTGCGGCTACGCAAGCGGTTCCCAAAGAGCTTTAGAACAAGGCATAGTTTTCCCTGCTGGCTCTTTGGGCGAGGGACACATCTCCAGCCGTATGGCCATTTTTGTGCGTGGCCAGGGGCCAAGTGGGAAAGGGTGGTGTCGAGGCTGAAGGCAGCAGGAAGGCCCACAGCCCCCAGGTCTGTGGGGCTATGCAAGCGGTTCCCAAAGAGCTTTAGAAGAAGGCATAGTTTTCCCTGCTGGCTCTTTGGGCATGGGACCCATCTGCAGCCGTATGGCCATTTTTGGGCCTACCGCGGCGCCAAGTGGGAAAGGGTGGCTTTGAGGCTGAAGGCAGCAGCAAAGCCTGCAGCCCCCAGGTCTGTGGGGCTACGCAAGCGTTTCCCAAAGAGCTTTAGAACAAGGCATATTTTTCCTTGCTGGGTCTTTGGGCATGGGACCCATCTCCAGCCATAGGCCATTTTTGTGCCTGATGCGGCGCCAAGTGGGAAAGGGTGGATTTGAGGCTGAAGGCAGCAGCAAAGCCTGCAGCCCCCAGGTCTGTGGGGCTACGCAAGCGGTTCCCAAAGAGCTTTAGAACAAGGCATAGTTTTCCCTGCTGGCTCCTTGGGCGGGGGACCCATCTCCAGTCGTATGGCTATTTTTATGCCTGGCGCGGTGCGTAGTGGGAAAGGGTGGTGTCGAGGCTGAAGGCAGCAGGAAAGCCCGCAGCCCCCAGGTCTGTGGGGCTACGCAAGCGGTTCCCAAAGAGCTTTAGAACAAGGCATAGTTTTCCTTGCTGGCTCTTTGGGCGGGGGACCCATCTCCAGCCGTATGGCCATTTTTGTGCCTGGCGTGGAGCCAAGTGGGAAAGGGTGGTTTTGAGGCTGAAGACAGCAGGAAAGCCTGCAGCCCCCAGGTCTGTGGGGCTATGCAAGCGGTTCCCAAAGAGCTTTAGAACAAGGCATAATTTTCCCTGCTGGCTCTTTGGGCGGGGGACCCATCTCCAGCCGTATGGCCATTTTTGTGCCTGGCGCGGCGCCAAGTGGGAAAGGGTGGCTTTGAGGCTGAAGGCAGCAGCAAAGCCTGCAGCCCTAAGGTCTGTGGGGCTACGCAAGCGGTTCCCAAAGAGCTTTAGAACAAGGCATATTTTCACCGCTGGCTCTTTGGGCATTGGACCCATCTCCAGCCATAGGCCATTTTTTTGCCTGGCGCGGCGCCAGGTGGGAAAGGGTGGTGTCGAGTCTGAAGGCAGCAGGAAAGCCCGCAGCCCCCAGGTCTGTGGGGCCAAGCAAGCGGTTCCCAAAGAGCTTTAGAACAAGGCATAGTTTTCCCTGCTGGCTCTTTGGGCATGGGACCCATCTCCAGCAATAGGCCATTTTTGTGCCTGGCGCGACGCCAAGTGGGAAAGGGTGGCTTTGAGGCTGAAGGCAGCAGGAAAGCCTGCAGCCCCCAGGTCTGTGGGGCTACGCAAGCGGTTCCCAAAGAGCTTTAGAACAAGGCATAATTTTCCCTGCTGGCTCTTTGGGCGGGGGACCAATCTCCAGCCATAGGCCATTTTTGTGCCTGATGCGGCGCCAAGTGGGAAAGGGTGGCTTTGAGGCTTAAGGCAGCAGCAAAGCCTGCAGCCCCCAGGTCTGTGGGGCTACGCAAGCGGTTCCCAAAGAGCTTTAGAACAAGGCATAGTTTTCCCTGCTGGCTCTTTGGGCGGGGGACCCATCTCCAGCCGTATGGCCATTTTTGTGCCTGGCCCGGCGCCAAGTGGGAAAGGGTGGCTTTGAGGCTGAAGGCAGCAGGAAAGCCCGCAGCCCCCAGGTGTGTGGGGCTACGCAAGCGGTTCCCAAAGAGCTTTAGAACAAGGCATAGTTTTCCCTGCTGGCTCTTTGGGCGGGGGACCCATCTCCAGCCGTATGGCCATTTTTGTGCCTGATAGGGCGCCAAGTGGGAAAGGGTGGCTTTGAGGCTGAAGGCAGCAGCAAAGCCTGCAGCCCCCAGGTCTGTGGGGCTACGCAAGCGGTTCCCAAAGAGCTTTAGAACAAGGCATAGTTTTCCCTGATGGCTCTTTGGGCGGGGGACCCATCTCCAGCCGTATGGCCATTTTTGTGCCTGGCCCGGCGCCAAGTGGGAAAGGGTGGCTTTGAGGCTGAAGGCAGCAGGAAAGCCTGCAGCCCCCAGGTTTGTGGGGCTACGCAAGCGGTTCCCAAAGAGCTTTAGAACAAGGCATAGTTTTCCCTGCTGGCTCTTTGGGCGGGGGACCCATCTCCAGCCATAGGCCATTTTTGTGCCTGATGCGGCGCCAAGTGGGAAAGGGTGGCTTTGAGGCTGAAGGCAGCAGGAAAGCCTGCAGCCCCCAGGTCTGTGGGGCTACACAAGCGGTTCCCAAAGAGCTTTAGAACAAGGCACAGTTTTCCCTGCTGGCTCTTTGGGCGGGGGAAACATCTCCACTCGTATGGCCATTTTTGAGCCTGGCGTGGTGCGAGGTGGGAAAGGGTGGCTTTGAGGCTGAAGGCAGGAGCAAAGCCTGCAGCCCCCAGGTCTGTGGGGCTACGCAAGCGGTTCCCAAAGAGCTTTAGAACAAGGCATAGTTTTCCCTGCTGGCTCTTTGGGCGGGGGACCCATCTCCAGCCGTATGGCCATTTTTGTGCATGGCCAGGGGCCAAGTGGGAAAGGGTGGTGTCGAGGCTGAAGGCAGCAGGAAGGCCCACAGCCCCCAGGTCTGTGGGGCTACGCAAGTGGTTCCCAAAGAGCTTTAGAACAAGGCATAGTTTTCCCAGCTGGCTCTTAGGGCATGGGACCCATCTCCAGCCATACGCCATTTTTGTGCCTAGCGCGACGCCAAGTGGGAAAGGGTGGTTTTGAGGCTGAAGGCAGCAGCAAAGCCTGCAGCCCCCAGGTCTGTGGGGCTACGCAAGCGGTTCCCAAAGAGCTTTAGAACAAGGCACAGTTTTCCTTGCTGGCTCTTTTGGCATGGGACCCATCTCCAGCCATAGGCCATTTTAGTGCCTGATGCGGCGCCAAGTGGGAAAGGGTGGCTTTGAGGCTGAAGGTAGCAGGAAAGCCTGCAGCCCCCAGGTCTGTGGGGCTACGCAAGCGGTTCCCAAAGAGCTTTAGAACAAGGTATAATTTTCCCTGCTGGCTCTTTGGGCATGGGACCCATCTCCAGCCATAGGCCATTTTTGTGCCTGATCGGGCGCCAAGTGGGAAAGGGTGGCTTTGAGGCTGAAGGCAGCAGGAAAGCCTGCAGCCCCCAGGTCTGTGGGGCTACGCAAGCGGTTCCCAAAGAGCTTTAGAACAAGGCATAGTTTTCCCTGTTGGCTCTTTGGGCCGGGGACCCATCTCCAGCCATAGACCATTTTTGTGCCTAGCGCGGCGACAAGTGGGAAAGGGTGGTGTCGAGGCTGAAGGCAGCAGGAAAGCCCGCAGCCCCCAGGTCTGTGGGGCCAAGCAAGCGGTTCCCAAAGAGCTTTAGAACAAGGCATAGTTTTCCCTGCTGGCTCTATGGGCGGGGGACCCATCTCCAGTCGTATGGCCATTTTTGTGCCTGGCGCGGTGCGTAGTGTGAAAGGGTGGCTTTGAGGCTGAAGGCAGCAGGAAAGCCCGCAGCCCCCAGGTCTGTGGGGCTATGCAAGCGGTTCCCAAAGAGCTTTAGAACAAGGCATAGTTTTCCCTGCTGGCTCTTTGGGCGGGGGACCCATCTCCAGCCGTATGGCCATTTTTGTGCCTGGTGCGGCGCTAAGTGGGAAAGGGTGGCTTTGAGGCTGAAGGCAGCAGGAAAGCCTGCAGCCCCCAGGTTTGTGGGGCTACGCAAGCGGTTCCCAAAGAGCTTTAGAACAAGGCATAGTTTTCCCTGATGGCTCTAAGGGCATGGGACCCATCTTCAGCCGTATGGCCATTTTTGTGCCTGGCGCGGCGCCAGGTGGGAAAGGGTGGTGTCGAGTCTGAAGGCAGCAGGAAAGCCTGCAGCCCCCAGGTCTGTGGGGCCAAGCAAGCGGTTCCCAAAGAGCTTTAGAACAAGGCATAGTTTTCCCTGCTGGCTCTTTGGGCATGGGACCCATCTCCAGCCATAGGCCATTTTTGTGCCTGGCGCGACGCCAAGTGGGAAAGGGTGGCTTTGAGGCTGAAGGCAGCAGCAAAGCCTGCAGCCCCCAGGTCTGTGGGGCTACGCAAGCGGTTCCCAAAGAGCTTTAGAACAAGGCATAGTTTTCCCAGCTGGCTCTTAGGGCATGGGACCCATCTCCAGCCATAGGCCATTTTTGTGCCTGATGCGGCGCCAAGTGGGAAAGGGTGGCTTTGAGGCTGAAGGCAGCAGGAAAGCCCGCAGCCCCCAGGTCTGTGGGGCTACGCAAGCTGTTCCGAAAGAGCTTTAGAAGAAGGCATAATTTTCCCTGCTGGCTCTCTGGGCGGGGGACCCATCTCCAGCCGTATGGCCATTTTTGTGCCTGGCGCAGCGCCAAGTGGGAAAGGGTGCTGTCGAGGCTGAAGGCAGCAGGAAAGCCTGCAGCCCCCAGGTCTGTGGGGCCAAGCAAGCGGTTCCCAAAGAGCTTTAGAACAAGGCATAGTTTTCCCTGCTGGCTCTTTGGGCGGGGGACCCATCTCCAGCCGTATGGCCATTTTTGTGCGTGGCCAGGGGCCAAGTGGGAAAGGGTGGTGTCGAGGCTGAAGGCAGCAGCAAAGCCCGCAGCCCCCAGGTCTGTGGGGCTACGCAAGCGGTTCCCAAAGAGCTTTAGAACAAGGCATAGTTTTCCCTGCTGGCTCTTTGGGCATGGGACCCATCTCCAGCCATAGGCCATTTTTGTGCCTGATGCGGCGCCAAGTGGGAAAGGGTGGTTTTGAGGCTGAAGGCAGCAGGAAAGCCTGCAGCCCCCAGGTCTGTGGGGCTACGCAAGCGGTTCCCAAAGAGCTTTAGAACAAGGCATAGTTTTCCCTGCTGGCTCTTTGGGCGGGGGACCCATCTCCAGCCGTATGGCCATTTTTGTGCCTGGCCCGGCGCCAAGTGGGAAAGGGTGGCTTTGAGGCTGAAGGCAGCAGGAAAGCCTGCAGCCCCCAGGTTTGTGGGGCTACGCAAGCGGTTCCCAAAGAGCTTTAGAACAAGGCATAGTTTTCCCTGCTGGCTCTTTGGGCGGGGGACCCATCTCCAGCCGTATGGCCATTTTTGTGCCTGGCGCGGCGCCAAGTGGGAAAGGGTGGCTTTGAGGCTGAAGGCAGCAGGAAAGCCTGCAGCCCCCAGGTTTGTGGGGCTACGCAAGCGGTTCCCAAAGAGCTTTAGAACAAGGCATAATTTTCCCTCCTGGCTCTCTGGGCGGGGGACCCATCTCCAGCCGTATGGCCATTTTTGTGCCTGGCGCGGCGCCAAGTGGGAAAGGGTGCTGTCGAGGCTGAAGGCAGCAGGAAAGCCTGCAGCCCCCAGGTCTGTGGGGCTACGCAAGCGGTTCCCAAAGAGCTTTAGAACAAGGCATAGTTTTCCCTGCTGGCTCTTTGGGCGGGGGACCCATCTCCAGCCGTATGGCCATTTTTGTGCGTGGCCAGGGGCCAAGTGGGAAAGGGTGGTGTCGAGGCTGAAGGCAGCAGCAAAGCCTGCAGCCCCCAGGTCTGTGGGGCTACGCAAGCGGTTCCCAAAGAGCTTTAGAACAAGGCATAGTTTTCCCTGATGGCTCTTTGGGCGGGGGACCCATCTCCAGCCATAGGCCATTTTTGTGCCTGATGCGGCGCCAAGTGGGAAAGGGTGGTTTTGAGGCTGAAGGCAGCAGGAAAGCCTGCAGCCCCCAGGTCTGTGGGGCTACGCAAGCGGTTCCCAAAGAGCTTTAGAACAAGGCATAGTTTTCCCTGATGGCTCTTTGGGCGGGGGACCCATCTCCAGCCGTATGGCCATTTTTGTGCCTGGCCCGGCGCCAAGTGGGAAAGGGTGGCTTTGAGGCTGAAGGCAGCAGGAAAGCCTGCAGCCCCCAGGTTTGTGGGGCTACGCAAGCGGTTCCCAAAGAGCTTTAGAACAAGGCATAGTTTTCCCTGCTGGCTCTTTGGGCGGGGGACCCATCTCCAGCCGTATGGCCATTTTTGTGCCTTATGCGGCGCCAAGTGGGAAAGGGTGGCTTTGAGGCTGAAGGCAGCAGGAAAGCCTGCAGCCCCCAGGTTTGTGGGGCTACGCAAGCGGTTCCCAAAGAGCTTTAGAACAAGGCATAATTTTCCCTCCTGGCTCTCTGGGCGGGGGACCCATCTCCAGCCGTATGGCCATTTTTGTGCCTGGCGCGGCGCCAAGTGGGAAAGGGTGCTGTCGAGGCTGAAGGCAGCAGGAAAGCCTGCAGCCCCCAGGTCTGTGGGGCTACGCAAGCGGTTCCCAAAGAGCTTTAGAACAAGGCATAGTTTTCCCTGCTGGCTCTTTGGGCGGGGGACCCATCTCCAGCCGTCTATCTATTTTTGTGCCTGGCGCGGTGCGTAGTGGCAAAGGGTCGTTTTGAGGCTGAAGGCAGCAGGAAAGCCTGCAGCCCCCAGGTCTGTGGGGCTACGCAAGGGGTTCCCAAAGAGCTTTAGAACAAGGCACAGTTTTCCATGCTGGCTCTTTGGGCGGGGGACCCATCTCCAGCCGTATGGCCATTTTTGTGCCTGGCGCGGCGCCAATTGGGAAAGGGTGGCTTCGAGGCTGAAGGCAGCAGGAAAGCCTGCAGCCCCCAGGTTTGTGGGGCTACGCAAGCGGTTCCCAAAGAGCTTTAGAACAAGGCATAGTTTTCCCTGCTGGCTCTTTGGGCGGGGGACCCATCTCCAGCCATAGGCCATTTCTGTGCCTGATAGGGCGCCAAGTGGGAAAGGGTGGCTTTGAGGCTGAAGACAGCAGGAAAGCCTGCAGCCCCCAGGTCTGTCGGGCTATGCAAGCGGTTCCCAAAGAGCTTTAGAACAAGGCATAGTTTTCCCTGCTGGCTCTTTGGGCGGTGGACCCATCTCCAGCCGTATGGCCATTTTTGTGCCTGGCGCGGCGCCAAGTGGGAAAGGGTGGTGTCGAGGCTGAAGGCAGCAGCAAAGCCCGCAGCCCCCAGGTCTGTGGGGCTATGCAAGCGGTTCCCAAAGAGCTTTAGAACAAGGCATATTTTTCCCTGCTGGCTCTTTGGGCGGGGGACCCATCTGCAGCCGTATGGCCATTTTTGGGCCTGGCGCGGCGCCAAGTGGGAAAGGGTGGTTTTGAGGCTGAAGGCAGCAGCAAAGCCCGCAGCCCCCAGGTCTGTGGGGCTACGCAAGCGGTTCCCAAAGAGCTTTAGAACAAGGCATAGTTTTCCCTGCTGGCTCTTTGGGCGGGGGACCCATCTCCAGCCGTATGGCCATTTTTGAGCCTTTCGCGGCGCCAAGTGGGAAAGGGTGGTTTTGAGGCTGAAGGCAGCAGCAAAGCCCGCAGCCCCCAGGTCTGTGGGGCCAAGCAAGCGGTTCCCAAAGAGCTTTAGAACAAGGCATAGTTTTCCTTGCTGGCTCTTTGGGCATGGGACCCATCTCCAGCCATATGGCCATTTTTGTGCCTGGCGCGGCGCCAAGTGGGAAAGGGTGGCTTTGAGGCTGAAGGCAGCAGCAAAGCCTGCAGCCCCCAGGTCTGTGGGGCTACGCAAGCGGTTCCCAAAGAGCTTTAGAACAAGGCATAGTTTTCCCTGCTGGCTCTTTGGGCGGGGGACCCATCTCCAGCCATATGGCCATTTTTGTGCCTGGCGCGGCGCCAAGTGGGAAAGGGTGGCTTTGAGGCTGAAGGCAGCAGCAAAGCCCGCAGCCCCCAGGTCTGTGGGGCCAAGCAAGCGGTTCCCAAAGAGCTTTAGAACAAGGCATAGTTTTCCTTGCTGGCTCTTTGGGCATGGGACCCATCTCCAGCCATATGGCCATTTTTGTGCCTGATGCGGCGCCAAGTGGGAAAGGGTGGCTTTGAGGCTGAAGGCAGCAGCAAAGCCTGCAGCCCCCAGGTCTGTGGGGCTACGCAAGCGGTTCCCAAAGAGCTTTAGAACAAGGCATAGTTTTCCCTGCTGGCTCTTTGGGCGGGGGACCCATCTCCAGCCATATGGCCATTTTTGTGCCTGGCGCGGCGCCAAGTGGGAAAGGGTGGCTTTGAGGCTGAAGGCAGCAGCAAAGCCCGCAGCCCCCAGGTCTGTGGGGCTACGCAAGCGGTTCCCAAAGAGCTTTAGAACAAGGCATAGTTTTCCCTGCTGGCTCCTTGGGTGGGGGACCCATCTCCAGCCGTATGGCCATTTTTGTGCCTGGCGCGGCGCCAAGTGGGAAAGGGTGGTTTTGAGGCTGAAGGCAGCAGGAAAGCCCGCAGCCCCCAGGTCTGTGGGGCTACGCAAGTGGTTCCCAAAGAGCTTTAGAACAAGGCATAGTTTTCCCTGCTGGCTCTTTGGGCGGGGGACCCATCTCCAGCCATAGGCCATTTTTATGCCTGGGGCGGCGCCAAGTGGGAAAGGGTGGCTTTGAGGCTGAAGGCAGCAGGAAAGCCCGCAGCCCCCAGGTCTGTGGGGCTATGCAAGTGGTTCCCAAAGAGCTTTAGAACAAGGCATAGTTTTCCCGGCTTGTTCTTTGGGCGGGGGACCCATCTGCAGCCGTATGGCCATTTTTGGGCCTGGCGCGGCGCCAAGTGGGAAAGGGTGGTGTCGAGTCTGAAGGCAGCAGGAAAGCCCGCAGCCCCCAGGTCTGTGGGGCTACGCAAGCGGTTCCCAAAGAGCTTTAGAACAAGGCATAGTTTTCCCTGCTGGCTCTTTGGGCGGGGGACCCATCTCCAGTCGTATGGCCATTTCTGTGCCTGATAGGGCGCCAAGTGGGAAAGGGTGGCTTTGAGGCTGAAGACAGCAGGAAAGCCTGCAGCCCCCAGGTCTGTGGGGCTATGCAAGCGGTTCCCAAAGAGCTTTAGAACAAGGCATAGTTTTCCCTGCTGGCTCTTTGGGCGGGGGACCCATCTCCAGCCATAGGCCATTTTTGTGCCTGGCGCGGCGCCAGGTGGGAAAGGGTGGTGTCGAGTCTGAAGGCAGCAGCAAAGCCTGCAGCCCCCAGGTCTGTGGGGCCAAGCAAGCGGTTCGCAAAGAGCTTTAGAACAAGGCATAGTTTTCCCAGCTGGCTCTTAGGGCATGGGACCCATATCCAGCATAGGCCATTTTTGTGCCTGATGCGGCGCCAAGTGGGAAAGGGTGGCTTTGAGGCTGAAGGCAGCAGGAAAGCCCGCAGCCCCCAGGTCTGTGGGGCTACGCAAGCGGTTCCCAAAGAGCTTTAGAACAAGGCATAATTTTCCCTGCTGGCTCTCTGGGCGGGGGACCCATCTCCAGCCGTATGGCCATTTTTGTGCCTGGCGCGGCGGCAAGTGGGAAAGGGTGCTGTCGAGGCTGAAGGCAGCAGGAAAGCCTGCAGCCCCCAGGTCTGTGGGGCTACGCAAGCGGTTCCCAAAGAGCTTTAGAACAAGGCATAGTTTTCCCTGCTTGCTCTTTGGGCGAGGGACACATCTCCAGCCGTATGGCCATTTTTGTGCGTGGCCAGGGGCCAAGTGGGAAAGGGTGGTGTCGAGGCTGAAGGCAGCAGGAAGGCCCACAGCCCCCAGGTCTGTGGGGCTATGCAAGCGGTTCCCAAAGAGCTTTAGAAGAAGGCATAATTTTCCCTGCTGGCTCTTTCGGCATGGGACCCATCTCCAGCCATAGACCATTTTTGTGCCTACCGCGGCGCCAAGTGGGAAAGGGTGGCTTTGAGGCTGAATGCAGCAGCAAAGCCTACAGCCCCCAGGTCTGTGGGGCTACGCAAGCGGTTCCCAAAGAGCTTTAGAACAAGGCATAGTTTTCCTTGCTGGGTCTTTGGGCATGGGACCCATCTCCAGCCATAGGCCATTTTTGTGCCTGATGCGGCGCCAAGTGGGAAAGGGTGGCTTTGAGGCTGAAGGCAGCAGCAAAGCCTGCAGCCCCCAGGTCTGTGGGGCTATGGAAGCGGTTCCCAAAGTGCTTTAGAACAAGGCATAGTTTTCCCTGATGGCTCTTTGGGCATGGGACCCATCTCGAGCCGTATGGCCATTTTTGTGCCTGGTGCGGCGCCAAGTGGGAAAGGGTGGCTTTGAGGCTGAAGGCAGCAGGAAAGCCCACACCCCCCAGGTCTGTGGGGCTACGCAAGCGGTTCCCAAAGAGCTTTAGAACAAGGCATAGTTTTCCCTGCTGGCTCTTTGGGCGGGGGACCCATCTCCAGCCGTATGGCCATTTTTGTGCGTGGCCAGGGGCCAAGTGGGAAAGGGTGGCTTTGAGGCTGAAGGCAGCAGGAAAGCCCGCAGCCCCCAGGTCTGTGGGGCTACGCAAGCGGTTCCCAAAGAGCTTTAGAACAAGGCATAGTTTTCCCTGCTGGCTCTTTGGGCGGGGGACCCATCTCCAGCCGTATGGCCATTTTTGTACCTGGCGCAGCGCCAAGTGGGAAAGGGTGGCTTTGAGGCTGAAGGCAGCAGCAAAGCCTGCAGCCCCCAGGTCTGTGGGGCTACGCAAGCGGTTCCCAAAGAGCTTTAGAACAAGGCATAGTTTTCCCTGCTGGCTCCTTGGGCGGGGGACCCATCTCCAGTCGTATGGCTATTTTTATGCCTGGCGCGGTGCGTAGTGGGAAAGGGTGGTGTCGAGGCTGAAGGCAGCAGGAAAGCCCGCAGCCCCCAGGTCTGTGGGGCTACGCAAGCGGTTCCCAAAGAGCTTTAGAACAAGGCATAGTTTTCCCTGCTGGCTCTTTGGGCGGGGGACCCATCTCCAGTCGTATGGCCATTTTTGTGCCTGATGCGGCGCCAAGTGGGAAAGGGTGGCTTTGAGGCTGAAGGCAGCAGGAAAGCCCACAGCCCCCAGGTCTGTGGGGCTACGCAAGCGGTTCCCAAAGAGCTTTAGAACAAGGCATAGTTTTCCCTGCTGGCTCTTTGGGCGGGGGACCCATCTCCAGCCGTATGGCCATTTTTGTGCGTGGCCAGGGGCCAAGTGGGAAAGGGTGGTGTCGAGGCTGAAGGCAGGAGCAAAACCTGCAGCCCCCAGGTCTGTGGGGCTACGCAAGCGGTTCCCAAAGAGCTTTAGAACAAGGCATAGTTTTCCCTGCTGGCTCTTTGGGCGGGGGACCCATCTCCAGCCGTATGGCCATTTTTGTGCCTGGCGCGGCGCCAAGTGGGAAAGGGTGGTGTCGAGGCTGAAGGCAGCAGCAAAGCCTGCAGCCCCCAGGTCTGTGGGGCTACGCAAGCGGTTCCCAAAGAGCTTTAGAACAAGGCATAGTTTTCCCTGCCGGCTCTTTGGGCGGGGGACCCATCTCCAGCCATAGGCCATTTTTATGCCTGGGGCGGCGCCAAGTGGGAAAGGGTGGCTTTGAGGCTGAAGGCAGCAGGAAAGCCCGCAGCCCCCAGGTCTGTGGGGCTATGCAAGTGGTTCCCAAAGAGCTTTAGAACAAGGCATAGTTTTCCCTGCTTGTTCTTTGGGCGGGGGACCCATCTGCAGCCGTATGGCCATTTTTGGGCCTGGCGCGGCGCCAAGTGGGAAAGGGTGGTGTCGAGTCTGAAGGCAGCAGGAAAGCCCGCAGCCCCCAGGTCTGTGGGGCTACGCAAGCGGTTCCCAAAGAGCTTTAGAACAAGGCATAGTTTTCCCTGCTGGCTCTCTGGGCGGGGGACCCATCTCCAGCCATAGACCATTTTTGTGCCTACCGCGGCGCCAAGTCGGAAAGGGTGGCTTTGAGGCTGAAGGCAGCAGCAAAGCCTGCAGCCCCCAGGTATGTGGGGCTACGCAAGCGGTTCCCAAAGAGCTTTAGAACAAGGCATAGTTTTCCTTGCTGGGTCTTTGGGCATGGGACCCATCTCCAGCCATAGGCCATTTTTGTGCCTGATGCGGCGCCAAGTGGGAAAGGGTGGCTTTGAGGCTGAAGGCAGCAGCAAAGCCTGCAGCCCCCAGGTCTGTGGGGCTATGGAAGCGGTTCCCAAAGTGCTTTAGAACAAGGCCAGGATTTCCCTGCTGGCTCTTTGGGCGGGGGACCCATCTCCAGCCGTATGGCCATTTTTGTGCCTGGCGCGGCGCCAAGTGGGAAAGGGTGGCTTTGAGGCTGAAGGCAGCAGGAAAGCCCGCAGCCCCCAGGTCTGTGGGGCTACGCAAGCGGTTCCCAAAGAGCTTTAGAACAAGGCATAGTTTTCCCTGCTGGCTCTTTGGGCGGGGGACCCATCTCCAGCCATACGGCCATTTTTGTGCCTGGCGCAGCGCCAAGTGGGAAAGGGTGGCTTTGAGGCTGAAGGCAGCAGCAAAGCCTGCAGCCCCCAGGTCTGTGGGGCTATGCAAGCGGTTCCCAAAGAGCTTTAGAACAAGGCATAGTTTTCCCTGCTGGCTCCTTGGGCGGGGGACCCATCTCCAGTCGTATGGCTATTTTTATGCCTGGCGCGGTGCGTAGTGGGAAAGGGTGGTGTCGAGGCTGAAGGCAGCAGGAAAGCCCGCAGCCCCCAGGTCTGTGGGGCTACGCAAGCGGTTCCCAAAGAGCTTTAGAACAAGGCATAGTTTTCCCTGCTGGCTCTTTGGGCGGGGGACCCATCTCCAGCCGTATGGCCATTTTTGTGCCTGATGCGGCGCCAAGTGGGAAAGGGTGGCTTTGAGGCTGAAGGCAGCAGGAAAGCCCGCAGCCCCCAGGTCTGTGGGGCTACGCAAGCGGTTCCCAAAGAGCTTTAGAACAAGGCATAGTTTTCCCTGCTGGCTCTTTGGGCGGGGGACCCATCTCCAGCCGTATGGCCATTTTTGTGCCTGGCTCGACGCCCAGTGGGAAAGGGTGGCTTTGAGGCTGAAGGCAGCAGGAAAGCCTGCAGCCCCCAGGTCTGTGGGGCTACGCAAGCGGTTCCCAAAGAGCTTTAGAACAAGGCATAGTTTTCCCAGCTGGCTCTTAGGGCATGGGACACATTTCCAGCCATAGGCCATTTTTGTGCCTGATGCGGTGCCAAGTGGGAAAGGGTGGCTTTGAGGCTGAAGGCAGCAGGAAAGCCCGCAGCCCCCAGGTCTGTGGGGCTACGCAAGCGGTTCCCAAAGAGCTTTAGAACAAGGCATAATTTTCCCTGCTGGCTCTCTGGGCGGGGGACCCATCTCCAGCCGTATGGCCATTTTTGTGCCTGGCGCGGCGCCAAGTGGGAAAGGGTGCTCTCGAGGCTGAAGGCAGCAGGAAAGCCTGCAGCCCCCAGGTCTGTGGGGCTACGCAAGCGGTTCCCAAAGAGCTTTAGAACAAGGCATAGTTTTCCCTGCTGGCTCTTTGGGCGAGGGACACATCTCCAGCCGTATGGCCATTTTTGTGCGTGGCCAGGGGCCAAGTGGGAAAGGGTGGTGTCGAGGCTGAAGGCAGCAGGAAGGCCCACAGCCCCCAGGTCTGTGGGGCTATGCAAGCGGTTCCCAAAGAGCTTTAGAAGAAGGCATAGTTTTCCCTGCTGGCTCTTTGGGCATGGGACCCATCTCCAGCCATAGACCATTTTTGTGCCTACCGCGGCGCCAAGTGGGAAAGGGTGGCTTTGAGGCTGAAGGCAGCAGCAAAGCCTGCAGCCCCCAGGTCTGTGGGGCTACGCAAGCGGTTCCCAAAGAGCTTTAGAACAAGGCATAGTTTTCCTTGCTGGGTCTTTGGGCATGGGACCCATCTCCAGCCATAGGCCATTTTTGTGCCTGATGCGGCGCCAAGTGGGAAAGGGTGGCTTTGAGGCTGAAGGCAGCAGCAAAGCCTGCAGCCCCCAGGTCTGTGGGGCTACGCAAGCGGTTCCCAAAGAGCTTTAGAACAAGGCATAGTTTTCCCTGCTGGCTCCTTGGGCGGGGGACCCATCTCCAGCCGTATGGCCATTTTTGTGCCTGGCGCGGAGCCAAGTGGGAAAGGGTGGTTTTGAGGCTGAAGACAGCAGGAAAGCCTGCAGCCCCCAGGTCTGTGGGGCTATGCAAGCGGTTCCCAAAGAGCTTTAGAACAAGGCATAATTTTCCCTGCTGGCTCTTTGGGCGGGGGACCCATCTCCAGCCGTATGGCCATTTTTGTGCCTGGCGCGGCGCCAAGTGGGAAAGGGTGGCTTTGAGGCTGAAGGCAGCAGCAAAGCCTGCAGCCCTAAGGTCTGTGGGGCTACGCAAGCGGTTCCCAAAGAGCTTTAGAACAAGGCATATTTTCCCTGCTGGCTCTTAGGGCATGGGACCCATCTCCAGCCATAGGCCATTTTTGTGCCTGGCGCGGCGCCAGGTGGGAAAGGGTGGTGTCGAGTCTGAAGGCAGCAGCAAAGCCTGCAGCCCCCATGTCTGTGGGGCCAAGCAAGCGGTTCCCAAAGAGCTTTAGAACAAGGCATAGTTTTCCCTGCTGGCTCTTTGGGCATGGGACCCATCTCCAGCCATAGGCCATTTTTGTGCCTGGCGCGACGCCAAGTGGGAAAGGGTGGCTTTGAGGCTGAAGGCAGCAGCAAAGCCTGCAGCCCCCAGGTCTGTGGGGCTACGCAAGCGGTTCCCAAAGAGCTTTAGAACAAGGCATAATTTTCCCTGCTGGCTCTCTGGGCGGGGGGACCCATCTCCAGCCGTATGGCCATTTTTGTGCCTGGCGCGGCGCCAAGTGGGAAAGGGTGGTGTCGAGTCTGAAGGCAGCAGGAAAGCCTGCAGCCCCCAGGTCTGTGGGGCTACGCAAGCGGTTCCCAAAGAGCTTTAGAACAAGGCATAGTTTTCCCTGCTGGCTCCTTGGGCGGGGGACCCATCTCCAGTCGTATGGCTATTTTTATGCCTGGCGCGGTGCGTAGTGGGAAAGGGTGGTGTCGAGGCTGAAGGCAGCAGGAAAGCCCGCAGCCCCCAGGTCTGTGGGGCTACGCAAGCGGTTCCCAAAGAGCTTTAGAACAAGGCATAGTTTTCCCTGCTGGCTCTTTGGGCGGGGGACCCATCTCCAGCCGTATGGCCATTTTTGTGCCTGGCGCGGAGCCAAGTGGGAAAGGGTGGTTTTGAGGCTGAAGACAGCAGGAAAGCCTGCAGCCCCCAGGTCTGTGGGGCTATGCAAGCGGTTCCCAAAGAGCTTTAGAACAAGGCATAATTTTCCCTGCTGGCTCTTTGGGCGGGGGACCCATCTCCAGCCGTATGGCCATTTTTGTGCCTGGCGCGGCGCCAAGTGGGAAAGGGTGGCTTTGAGGCTGAAGGCAGCAGCAAAGCCTGCAGCCCTAAGGTCTGTGGGGCTACGCAAGCGGTTCCCAAAGAGCTTTAGAACAAGGCATATTTTCCCAGCTGGCTCTTAGGGCATGGGACCCATCTCCAGCCATAGGCCATTTTTGTGCCTGGCGCGGCGCCAGGTGGGAAAGGGTGGTGTCGAGTCTGAAGGCAGCAGCAAAGCCTGCAGCCCCCATGTCTGTGGGGCCAAGCAAGCGGTTCCCAAAGAGCTTTAGAACAAGGCATAGTTTTCCCTGCTGGCTCTTTGGGCATGGGACCCATCTCCAGCCATAGGCCATTTTTGTGCCTGGCGCGACGCCAAGTGGGAAAGGGTGGCTTTGAGGCTGAAGGCAGCAGGAAAGCCTGCAGCCCCCAGGTCTGTGGGGCTACGCAAGCGGTTCCCAAAGAGCTTTAGAACAAGGCATAATTTTCCCTGCTGGCTCTCTGGGCGGGGGACCCATCTCCAGCCGTATGGCCATTTTTGTGCCTGGCGCGGTGCCAAGTGGGAAAGGGTGGTGTCGAGTCTGAAGGCAGCAGGAAAGCCTGCAGCCCCCAGGTCTGTGGGGCTACGCAAGCGGTTCGCAAAGAGCTTTAGAACAAGGCATAGTTTTCCCTGCTGGCTCTTTGGGCGGGGGACCCATCTCCAGCCATATGGCCATTTTTGTGCCTGGCGCGGCACCAAGTGGGAAAGGGTGGTTTTGAGGCTGAAGGCAGCAGCAAAGCCCGCAGCCCCCAGGTCTGTGGGGCCAAGCAAGCGGTTCCCAAAGAGCTTTAGAACAAGGCATAATTTTCCTTGCTGGCTCTTTGGGCATGGGACCAATCTCCAGCCATAGGCCATTTTTGTGCCTGATGCGGCGCCAAGTGGGAAAGGGTGGCTTTGAGGCTTAAGGCAGCAGCAAAGCCTGCAGCCCCCAGGTCTGTGGGGCTACGCAAGCGGTTCCCAAAGAGCTTTAGAACAAGGCATAGTTTTCCCTGCTGGCTCTTTGGGCGGGGGACCCATCTCCAGCCATATGGCCATTTTTGTGCCTGGCCCGGCGCCAAGTGGGAAAGTGTGGTGTCGAGGCTGAAGGCAGCAGGAGAGCCTGCAGCCCCCAGGTCTGTGGGGCTATGCAAGCGGTTCCCAAAGAGCTTTAGAACAAGGCGTAGTTTTCCCTGCTGGCTCTTTGGGCGGGGGACCCATCTCCAGCCGTATGGCCATTTTTGTGCCTGATAGGGCGCCAAGTGGGAAAGGGTGGCTTTGAGGCTGAAGACAGCAGGAAAGCCTGCAGCCCCCAGGTCTGTGGGGCTACGCAAGCGGTTCCCAAAGAGCTTTAGAACAAGGCATAGTTTTCCCTGATGGCTCTTTGGGCGGGGGACCCATCTCCAGCCGTATGGCCATTTTTGTGCCTGGCCCGGCGCCAAGTGGGAAAGGGTGGCTTTGAGGCTGAAGGCAGCAGGAAAGCCTGCAGCCCCCAGGTTTGTGGGGCTACGCAAGCGGTTCCCAAAGAGCTTTAGAACAAGGCATAGTTTTCCTTGCTGGCTCTTTGGGCATGGGACCCATCTCCAGCCATAGGCCATTTTTGTGCCTGGCGCGGCGCCAGGTGGGAAAGGGTGGTTTTGAGGCTGAAGGCAGCAGCAAAGCCTGCAGCCCCCAGGTCTGTGGGGCTACGCAAGCAGTTCCCAAAGAGCTTTAGAACAAGGCATAGTTTTCCCTGCTGGCTCTTTGGGCATGGGACCCATCTCCAGCCATAGGCCATTTTTGTGCCTGATGCGGCGCCAAGTGGGAAAGGGTGGCTTTGAGGCTGAAGGCAGCAGGAAAGCCTGCAGCCCCCAGGTCTGTGCGGCTACACAAGCGGTTCCCAAAGAGCTTTAGAACAAGGCACAGTTTTCCCTGCTGGCTCTTTTGGCGGGGGATCCATCTCCAGCCGTATGGCCATTTTTGAGCCTGGCGCGGCGCCAAGTGGGAAAGGGTGGCTTTGAGGCTGAAGGCAGGAGCAAAGCCTGCAGCCCCCAGGTCTGTGGGGCTACGCAAGTGGTTCCCAAAGAGCTTTAGAACAAGGCATAGTTTTCCCAGCTGGCTCTTAGGGCATGGGACCCATCTCCAGCCATAGGCCATTTTTGTGCCTAGCGCGACGCCAAGTGGGAAAGGGTGGCTTTGAGGCTGAATGCAGCAGCAAAGCCTGCAGCCCCCAGGTCTGTGGGGCTACGCAAGCGGTTCCCAAAGAGCTTTAGAACAAGGCATAGTTTTCCTTGCTGGCTCTTTTGGCATGGGACCCATCTCCAGCCATAGGCCATTTTAGTGCCTGATGCGGCGCCAAGTGGGAAAGGGTGGCTTTGAGGCTGAAGGTAGCAGGAAAGCCTGCAGCCCCCAGGTCTGTGGGGCTACGCAAGCGGTTCCCAAAGAGCTTTAGAACAAGGTATAGTTTTCCCTGATGGCTCTAAGGGCATGGGACCCATCTTCAGCCGTATGGCCATTTTTGTGCCTGGCGCGGCGCCAAGTGGGAAAGGGTGGTGTCGAGTCTGAAGGCAGCAGGAAAGCCTGCAGCCCCCAGGTCTCTGGGGCCAAGCAAGCGGTTCCCAAAGAGCTTTAGAACAAGGCATAGTTTTCCCTGCTGGCTCTTTGGGCATGGGACCCATCTCCAGCCATAGGCCATTTTTGTGCCTGGCGCGACGCCAAGTGGGAAAGGGTGGCTTTGAGGCTGAAGGCAGCAGCAAAGCCTGCAGCCCCAAGGTTTGTGGGGCTACGCAAGCGGTTCCCAAAGAGCTTTAGAACAAGGCATAGTTTTCCCAGCTGGCTCTTAGGGCATGGGACCCATATCCAGCCATAGGCCATTTTTGTGCCTGATGCGGCGCCAAGTGGGAAAGGGTGGCTTTGAGGCTGAAGGCAGCAGGAAAGCCCGCAGCCCCCAGGTCTGTGGGGCTACGCAAGCGGTTCCCAAAGAGCTTTAGAACAAGGCATAGTTTTCCCTGCTGGCTCTTTGGGCGGGGGACCCATCTCCAGCCGTATGGCCATTTTTGTGCCTGGCGCAGCGCCAAGTGGGAAAGGGTGCTGTCGAGGCTGAAGGCAGCAGGAAAGCCTGCAGCCCCCAGGTCTGTGGGGCCAAGCAAGCGGTTCCCAAAGAGCTTTAGAACAAGGCATAGTTTTCCCTGCTGGCTCTTTGGGCGGGGGACCCATCTCCAGCCGTATGGCCATTTTTGTGCGTGGCCAGGGGCCAAGTGGGAAAGGGTGGCGTCGAGGCTGAAGGCAGCAGCAAAGCCCGCAGCCCCCAGGTCTGTGGGGCTACGCAAGCGGTTCCCAAAGAGCTTTAGAACAAGGCATAGTTTTCCCTGCTGGCTCTTTGGGCATGGGACCCATCTCCAGCCATAGGCCATTTTTGTGCCTGATGCGGCGCCAAGTGGGAAAGGGTGGTTTTGAGGCTGAAGGCAGCAGGAAAGCCTGCAGCCCCCAGGTCTGTGGGGCTACGCAAGCGGTTCCCAAAGAGCTTTAGAACAAGGCATAGTTTTCCCTGATGGCTCTTTGGGCGGGGGACCCATCTCCAGCCGTATGGCCATTTTTGTGCCTGGCCCGGCGCCAAGTGGGAAAGGGTGGCTTTGAGGCTGAAGGCAGCAGGAAAGCCTGCAGCCCCCAGGTCTGTGGGGCCAAGCAAGCGGTTCCCAAAGAGCTTTAGAACAAGGCATAGTTTTCCCTGCTGGCTCTTTGGGCGGGGGACCCATCTCCAGCCGTATGGCCATTTTTGTGCGTGGCCAGGGGCCAAGTGGGAAAGGGTGGTGTCGAGGCTGAAGGCAGCAGCAAAGCCCGCAGCCCCCAGGTCTGTGGGGCTACGCAAGCGGTTCCCAAAGAGCTTTAGAACAAGGCATAGTTTTCCCTGCTGGCTCTTTGGGCATGGGACCCATCTCCAGCCATAGGCCATTTTTGTGCCTGATGCGGCGCCAAGTGGGAAAGGGTGGTTTTGAGGCTGAAGGCAGCAGGAAAGCCTGCAGCCCCCAGGTTTGTGGGGCTACGCAAGCGGTTCCCAAAGAGCTTTAGAACAAGGCATAGTTTTCCCTGATGGCTCTTTGGGCGGGGGACCCATCTCCAGCCGTATGGCCATTTTTGTGCCTGGCGCGGCGCCAAGTGGGAAAGGGTGGCTTTGAGGCTGAAGGCAGCAGGAAAGCCTGCAGCCCCCAGGTTTGTGGGGCTACGCAAGCGGTTCCCAAAGAGCTTTAGAACAAGGCATAATTTTCCCTGCTGGCTCTCTGGGCGGGGGACCCATCTCCAGCCGTATGTCCATTTTTGTGCCTGGCGCGGCGCCAAGTGGGAAAGGGTGCTGTCGAGGCTGAAGGCAGCAGGAAAGCCTGCAGCCCCCAGGTCTGTGGGGCTACGCAAGCGGTTCCCAAAGAGCTTTAGAACAAGGCATAGTTTTCCCTGCTGGCTCTTTGGGCGGGGGACCCATCTCCAGCCGTCTATCTATTTTTGTGCCTGGCGCGGTGCGTAGTGGCAAAGGGTCGTTTTGAGGCTGAAGGCAGCAGGAAAGCCTGCAGCCCCCAGGTCTGTGGGGCTACGCAAGCGGTTCCCAAAGAGCTTTAGAACAAGGCATAGTTTTCCCTGCTGGCTCTTTGGGCGGGGGACCCATCTCCAGCCGTATGGCCATTTTTGTGCCTGGCGCGGCGCCAAGTGGGAAAGGGTGGCTTTGAGGCTGAAGGCAGCAGGAAAGCCTGCAGCCCCCAGGTTTGTGGGGCTACGCAAGCGGTTCCCAAAGAGCTTTAGAACAAGGCATAGTTTTCCCTGCTGGCTCTTTGGGCGGGGGACCCATCTCCAGCCGTATGGCCATTTTTGTGCCTGGCCCGGCGCCAAGTGGGAAAGGGTGGCTTTGAGGCTGAAGGCAGCAGGAAAGCCTGCAGCCCCCAGGTCTGTGGGGCTACACAAGCGGTTCCCAAAGAGCTTTAGAACAAGGCATAATTTTCCCTGCTGGCTCTCTGGGCGGGGGACCCATCTCCAGCCGTATGGCCATTTTTGTGCCTGGCGCGGCGTCAAGTGGGAAAGGGTGCTGTCGAGGCTGAAGGCAGCAGGAAAGCCTGCAGCCCCCAGGTCTGTGCGGCTACGCAAGCGGTTCACAAAGAGCTTTAGAACAAGGCATAGTTTTCCCTGCTGGCTCTTTGGGCGGGGGACCCATCTCCAGCCGTATGGCCATTTTTGTGCCTGGCGCGGCGCCAAGTGGGAAAGGGTGCTGTCGAGGCTGAAGGCAGCAGCAAAGCCTGCAGCCCCCAGGTCTGTGGGGCCAAGCAAGCGGTTCCCAAAGAGCTTTAGAACAAGGCATAGTTTTCCCTGCTGGCTCTTTTGGCATGGGACCCATCTCCAGCCGTATGGCCATTTTTGTGCCTGGCGCGACGCCAAGTGGGAAAGGGTGGCTTTGAGGCTGAAGGCAGCAGGAAAGCCCGCAGCCCCCAGGTCTGTGGGGCTACGGAAGCGGTTCACAAAGAGCTTTAGAACAAGGCATAGTTTTCCCTGCTGGCTCCTCGGGCGGGGGACCCATCTCCAGTCATATGGCTATTTTTATGCCTGGCGCGGTGCGTAGTGGGAAAGGGTGGTGTCGAGGCTGAAGGCAGCAGGAAAGCCCGCAGCCCCCAGGTCTGTGGGGCTACGCAAGCGGTTCCCAAAGAGCTTTAGAACAAGGCATAATTTTCCCTGCTGGCTCTTAGGGCGGGGGACCCATCTCCAGCCATAGGCCATTTTTGTGCCTGGCGCGGTGCGTAGTGGCAAAGGGTCGTTTTGAGGCTGAAGGCACCAGGAAAGCCCGCAGCCCCCAGGTCTGTGGGGCTACGCAAGCGGTTCCCAAAGAGCTTTAGAACAAGGCCTAGTTTTCCCTGCTGGCTCTTTTGGCGGGGGACCCATCTCCAGCCGTATGGCCATTTTTGTGCCTGGCGCGGCACCAAGTGGGAAAGGGTGGCTTTGAGGCTGAAGGCAGCAGGAAAGCCCGCAGCCCCCAGGTCTGTGGGGCTACGCAAGCGGTTCCCAAAGAGCTTTAGAACAAGGCATAGTTTTCCCTGCTGGCTCTTTTGGCAGGGGACCCATCTCCAGCCGTATGGCCATTTTTGTCCCTGGCCCGGCGCCAAGTGGGAAAGGGTGGTGTCGAGGCTGAAGGCAGCAGCAAAGACTGCAGCCCCCAGGTCTGTGGGGCTACGCAAGCGGTTCCCAAAGAGCTTTAGAACAAGGCATAGTTTTCCCTGCTGGCTCTTTGGGCGGGGGACCCATCTCCAGCCGTATGGCCATTTTTGTGCCTGGCGCGGCGCCAAGTGGGAAAGGGTGGTTTTGAGGCTGAAGGCAGCAGCAAAGCCCGCAGCCCCCAGGTCTGTGGGGCTACGCAAGCGGTTCCCAAAGAGCTTTAGAACAAGGCATAGTTTTCCTTGCTGGCTATTTGGGCATGGGACCCATCTCCAGCCATAGGCCATTTTTGTGCCTGATGCGGCGCCAAGTGGGAAAAGGTGTCTTTGAGGCTGAAGGCAGCAGGAAAGCCCGCAGCCCCCAGGTCTGTGGGGCTACGCAAGCGGTTCCCAAAGAGCTTTAGAACAAGGCATAGTTTTCCCTGCTGGCTCTTTGGGCGGGGGACCCATCTCCAGCCGTATGGCCATTTTTGTGCCTGGCGCGGCGCCAAGTGGGAAAGGGTGGCTTTGAGGCTGAAGGCAGCAGGAAAGCCGGCAGCCCCCAGGTCTGTGGGGCTACGCAAGCGGTTCCCAAAGAGCTTTAGAACAAGGCATAGTTTTCCCTGCTGGCTCTTTGGGCGGGGGACCCATCTCCAGCCATATGGCCATTTTTGTGCCTGGCGCAGCGCCAAGTGGGAAAGGGTGGCTTTGAGGCTGAAGGCAGCAGCAAAGCCTGCAGCCCCAGGTCTCTGGGGCTACGCAAGCGGTTCCCAAAGAGCTTTAGAACAAGGCATAGTTTTCCCTGCTGGCTCTTTGGGCGGGGGACCCATCTCCAGCCGTATGGCCATTTTTGTGCCTGGCGCGGCGCCAAGTGGGAAAGGGTGGTTTTGAGGCTGAAGGCAGCAGCAAAGCCTGCAGCCCCCAGGTCTGTGGGGCTACGCAAGCGGTTCCCAAAGAGCTTTAGAACAAGGCATAGTTTTCCCTGCTTGTTCTTTGGGCGGGGGACCCATCTGCAGCCGTATGGCCATTTTTGGGCCTGGCGCGGCGCCAAGTGGGAAAGGGTGGTGTCGAGTCTGAAGGCAGCAGGAAAGCCCGCAGCCCCCAGGTCTGTGGGGCTACGCAAGCGGTTCCCAAAGAGCTTTAGAACAAGGCCTAGTTTTCCCTGCTGGCTCTTTGGGCGGGGGACCCATCTCCAGCCGTATGGCCATTTTTGAGCCTGGCTCGGCGCCAAGTGGGAAAGGGTGGTGTCGAGGCTGAAGGCAGGAGCAAAGCCTGCAGCCCCCAGGTCTGTGGGGCTACGCAAGCGTTTCCCAAAGAGCTTTAGAACAAGGCATAGTTTTCCCTGCTGGCTCTTTGGGCGGGGGACCCATCTCCAGCCGTATGGCCATTTTTGTGCCTGGCGCGGCGCCAAGTGGGAAAGGGTGGCTTTGAGGCTGAAGGCAGCAGGAAAGCCTGCAGCCCCCAGGTCTGTGGGGATACGCAAGTGGTTCCCAAAGAGCTTTAGAACAAGGCATAGTTTTCCCTGCTGGCTCTTTGGGCATGGGACCCATCTCCAGCCATAGGCCATTTTTGTGCCTGATGCGGCGCCAAGTGGGAAAGGGTGGCTTTGAGGCTGAAGACAGCAGGAAAGCCTGCAGCCCCCAGGTCTGTGGGGCTATGCAGGCGGTTCCCAAAAAGCTTTAGAACAAGGCATAGTTTTCCCTGCTGGCTCTTTGGGCGGGGGACCCATCTCCAGCCGTATGGCCATTTTTGTGCCTGGCGCGGTGCCAAGTGGGAAAGGGTGGCTTTGAGGCTGAAGGCAGCAGGAAAGCCTGCAGCCCCCAGGTTTGTGGGGCTACGCAAGCGGTTCCCAAAGAGCTTTAGAACAAGGCATAGTTTTCCCTGCTGGCTCTTTGGGCGGGGGACCCATCTCCAGCCATAGGCCATTTCTGTGCCTGATAGGGCGCCAAGTGGGAAAGGGTGGTTTTGAGGCTGAAGACAGCAGGAAAGCCTGCAGCCCCCAGGTCTGTGGGGCTACGCAAGCGGTTCCCAAAGAGCTTTAGAACAAGGCATAATTTTCCCTGCTGGCTCTCTGGGCGGGGGACCCATCTCCAGCCGTATGGCCATTTTTGTGCCTGGCGCGGCGCCAAGTGGGAAAGGGTGCTGTCGAGGCTGAAGGCAGCAGGAAAGCCTGCAGCCCCCAGGTCTGTGCGGCTACGCAAGCGGTTCCCAAAGAGCTTTAGAACAAGGCATATTTTTCCCTGCTGGCTCTTTGGGCGGGGGACCCATCTCCAGCCGTATGGCCATTTTTGTGCGTGGCGAGGGGCCAAGTGGGAAAGGGTGGTGTCGAGGCTGAAGGCAGCAGGAAGGCCCACAGCCCCCAGGTCTGTGGGGCTATGCAAGCGGTTCCCAAAGAGCTTTAGAACAAGGCATAGTTTTCCTTGCTGGGTCTTTGGGCATGGGACCCATCTCCAGCCATAGACCATTTTTGTGCCTACCGCGGCGCCAAGTGGGAAAGGGTGGCTTTGAGGCTGAAGGCAGCAGGAAAGCCTGCAGCCCCCAGGTCTGTGGGGCTACGCAAGCGGTTCCCAAAGAGCTTTAGAACAAGGCATAGTTTTCCCTGCTGGCTCTTTGGGCGGGGGACCCATCTCCAGCCATATGGCCATTTTTGTGCCTGGCGCAGCGCCAAGTGGGAAAGGGTGGCTTTGAGGCTGAAGGCAGCAGCAAAGCCTGCAGCCCCCAGGTCTGTGCAGCTACGCAAGCGGTTCCCAAAGAGCTTTAGAACAAGGCATAGTTTTCCCTGCTGGCTCTTTGGGCGGGGGACCCATCTCCAGTCGTATGGCTATTTTTATGCCTGGCGCGGTGCGTAGTGGGAAAGGGTGGTTTTGAGGCTGAAGGCAGCAGGAAAGCCCGCAGCCCCCAGGTCTGTGGGGCTACGCAAGCGGTTCCCAAAGAGCTTTAGAACAAGGCATAGTTTTCCCTGCTGGCTCTTTGGGCGGGGGACCCATCTCCAGCCGTATGGCCATTTTTGTGCCTGGCGCGGCGCCAAGTGGGAAAGGGTGGTTTTGAGGCTGAAGGCAGCAGGAAAGCCTGCAGCCCCCAGGTCTGTGGGGCTACGCAAGCGGTTCCCAAAGAGCTTTAGAACAAGGCATATTTTTCCCTGCTGGCTCTTTGGGCGGGGGACCCATCTCCAGCCGTATGGCCATTTTTATGCCTGGGGCGGCGCCAAGTGGGAAAGGGTGGCTTTGAGGCTGAAGGCAGCAGGAAAGCCCGCAGCCCCCAGGTCTGTGGGGCTACGCAAGTGGTTCCCAAAGAGCTTTAGAACAAGGCATAATTTTCCCTGCTTGTTCTTTGGGCGGGGGACCCATCTGCAGCCGTATGGCCATTTTTGGGTCTGGCGCGGCGCCAAGTGGGAAAGGGTGGTGTCGAGTCTGAAGGCAGCAGGAAAGCCCGCAGCCCCCAGGTCTGTGGGGCTATGCAAGCGGTTCCCAAAGAGCTTTAGAACAAGGCATAGTTTTCCCTGCTGGCTCTTTGGGCGGTGGACCCATCTCCAGCCGTATGGCCATTTTTGTGCCTGGCCCGGCGCCAAATGGGAAAGGGTGGTGTCGAGGCTGAAGGCAGCAGCAAAGCCCGCAGCCCCCAGGTCTGTGGGGCTATGCAAGCGGTTCCCAAAGAGCTTTAGAACAAGGCATAGTTTTCCCTGCTGGCTCTTTGGGCGGGGGACCCATCTCCAGCCACAGGCCATTTTTGTGCCTGATAGGGCGCGAAGTGGGAAAGGGTGGCTTTGAGGCTGAAGGCAGCAGCAAAGCCTGCAGCCCCCAGGTCTGTGGGGCTACGCAAGCGGTTCCCAAAGAGCTTTAGAACAAGGCATAGTTTTCCCTGCTGGCTCTTTGGGCGGGGGACCCATCTCCAGCCGTATGGCCATTTTTGTGCCTGGCGCGGCGCCAAGTGGGAAAGGGTGGTTTTGAGGCTGAAGGCAGCAGGAAAGCCTGCAGGCCCCAGGTCTGTGGGGCTACGCAAGCGGTTCCCAAAGAGCTTTAGAACAATGCATAGTTTTCCCTGATGGCTCTTTGGGCATGGGACCCATCTCCAGCCGTATGGCCATTTTTGTGCCTGGCGCGACGCCAAGTGGGAAAGGGTGGTGTCAACTCTGAAGGCAGCAGGAAAGCCCGCAGCCCCCAGGTATGTGGGGCTATGCAAGCGGTTCCCAAAGAGCTTTAGAACAAGGCATAGTTTTCCCTGATGGCTCTTTGGGCATGGGACCCATCTCCAGCCATAGGCCATTTTTGTGCCTGGCGCAGTGCCAAGTGGGAAAGGGTGGTGTCGAGTCTGAAGGCAGCAGGAAAGCCCGCAGCCCCCAGGTCTGTGCGGCTACGCAAGCGGTTCCCAAAGAGCTTTAGAACAAGGCATAGTTTTCCCTGCTGGCTCTTTGGGCGGGGGACCCATCTCCAGCCGTATGGCCATTTTTGTGCCTGGCGCGGCGCCAAGTGGGAAAGGGTGGTGTCAAGTCTGAAGGCAGCAGGAAAGCCCGCAGCCCCCAGGTCTGTGGGGCTACGCAAGTGGTTCCCAAAGAGCTTTAGAACAAGGCATAGTTTTCCCTGCTGGCTCTTTGGGCGGGGGACCCATCTCCAGCCGTATGGCCATTTTTGTGCCTGGTGCGATGCCAAGTGGGAAAGGGTGCTGTCGAGGCTGAAGGCAGCAGGAAAGCCCGCAGCCCCCAGGTCTGTGGGGCTACGCAAGCGGTTCCCAAAGAGCTTTAGAACAAGGCATAGTTTTCCCTGCTGGCTCTTTGGGCATGGGACCCATCTCCAGCCACAGGCCATTTTTGTGCCTGATAGGGCGCGAAGTGGGAAAGGGTGGCTTTGAGGCTGAAGGCAGCAGCAAAGCCTGCAGCCCCCAGGTCTGTGCGGCTACGCAAGCGGTTCCCAAAGAGCTTTAGAACAAGGCATAGTTTTCCCTGATGGCTCTTTGGGCGGGGGACCCATCTCCAGCCGTATGGCCATTTTTGTGCCTGGTGCGACGCCAAGTGGGAAAGGGTGCTGTCGAGGCTGAAGGCAGCAGGAAAGCCCGCAGCCCCCAGGTCTGTGGGGCTACGCAAGCGGTTCCCAAAGAGCTTTAGAACAAGGCATAGTTTTCCCTGCTGGCTCTTTGGGCATGGGACCCATCTCCAGCCACAGGCCATTTTTGTGCCTGGCGCGGCGCCAAGTGGGAAAGGGTGGTGTCGAGTCTGAAGGCAGCAGCAAAGCCCGCAGCCCCCAGGTCTGTGCGGCTACGCAAGCGGTTCCCAAAGAGCTTTAGAACAAGGCATAGTTTTCCCTGCTGGCTTTTTGGGCGGGGGACCCATCTCCAGCCGTATGGCCATTTTTGTGCCTGGCGCGGTGCGTAGTGGGAAAGGGTGGTTTTGAGGCTGAAGGCAGCAGGAAAGCCCGCAGTCCCCAGGTCTGTGGGGCTACGCAAGCGGTTCCCAAAGAACTTTAGAACAAGGCATAGTTTTCCCTGCTGGCTCTTTGGGCGGGGGACCCATCTCCAGCCGTATGGCCATTTTTGAGCCTGGCGCAGCGCCAAGTGGGAAAGGGTGGTTTTGAGGCTGAAGGCAGCAGGAAAGCCTGCAGCCCCCAGGTCTGTGGGGCTACGCAAGCGGTTCCCAAAGAGCTTTAGAACAAGGCATAATTTTCCCTGCTGGCTCTCTGGGCGGGGGACCCATCCCCAGCCATAGGCCATTTTTGTGCCTGGCGCGGCACCAAGTGGGAAAGGGTGGCTTTGAGGCTGAAGGCAGCAGCAAAGCCCACAGCCCCCAGGTCTGTGTGGCTACTCATGCGGTTCCCAAAGAGCTTTAGAACAAGGCATAGTTTTCCCTGCTGGCTCTTTGGGCGGGGGACCCATCTCCAGCCGTATGGCCATTTTTGTGCGTGGCCAGGGGCCAAGTGGGAAAGGGTGGTGTCGAGGCTGAAGGCAGCAGGAAGGCCCACAGCCCCCAGGTCTGTGCGGCTACGCAAGCGGTTCCCCAAAGAGCTTTAGAACAAGGCATAGTTTTCCTTGCTGGCTCTTTGGGCATGGGACCCATCTCCAGCCGTATGGCCATTTTTGTGCCTGGCGCAGCGCCAAGTGGGAAAGGGTGGCTTTGAGGCTGAAGGCAGCAGCAAAGCCGCAGGCCCAGGTCTGTGGGGCTACGCAAGCGGTTCCCAAAGAGCTTTAGAACAAGGCATAGTTTTCCCTGATGGCTCTTTGGCGGGGGACCCATCTCCAGACATATGGCCATTTTTGAGCCTGGCGCGGCGCCAAGTGGGGAAATGGTGGCTTTGAGGCTGAAGGCAGCAGGAAAGCCCGCAGCCCCCAGGTCTGTGGGGCTACGCAAGCGGTTCCCAAAGAGCTTTAGAACAAGGCATAGTTTTCCCTGCTGGCTCTTTGGGCATGGGACCCATCTCGAGCCGTATGGCCATTTTTGTGCCTGGTGCGGCGCCAAGTGGGAAAGGGTGGCTTTGAGGCTGAAGGCAGCAGCAAAGCCTGCAGCCCCCAGGTCTGTGGGGCTACGCAAGCGGTTCCCAAAGAGCTTTAGAACAAGGCATAGTTTTCCCCTGCTGGCTCTTTGGGCGGGGGGACCCATCTCCAGCCGTCTATCTATTTTTGTGCCTGGCGCGGCGCCAAGTGGGAAAGGGTCGTTTTGAGGCTGAAGGCAGCAGGAAAGCCTGCAGCCCCCAGGTCTGTGGGGCTACGCAAGCGGTTCCCAAAGAGCTTTAGAACAAGGCATAGTTTTCCCTGCTGGCTCTTTGGGCGGGGGACCCATCTCCAGCCATATGGCCATTTTTTGTGCCTGGCGCGGCGCCAAGTGGGGAAAGGGTGGCTTTGAGGCTGAAGGCAGCAGGAAAGCTGCAGCCCCCAGGTTTGTGGGGCTACGCAAGCGGTTCCCAAAGAGCTTTAGAACAAGGCATAGTTTTCCCTGCTGGCTCTTTGGGCATGGGACCCATCTCCAGCCATAGGCCATTTTTGTGCCTGGCGCGACGCCAAGTGGGAAAGGGTGGCTTTGAGGCTGAAGGCAGCAGGAAAGACCACAGCCCCCAGGTCTGTGGGGCTATGCATAGCGGTTTCCCAAAGAGCTTTAGACAAGGCATAGTTTTCCCTGCTGGCTCTTTTGGCAGGGGACACATCTCCAGCCGTATGGCCATTTTTGTGCCTGGCCCGGCGCCAAGTGGGAAAGGGTGGCTTTGAGGCTGAAGGCAGCAGGAAAGCCTGCAGCCCCCAGGTCTGTGGGGCTACGCAGCGGTTCCCAAAGAGCTTTAGAACAAGGCATAGTTTTCCCTGCTGGCTCTTTGGGCGGGGGACCCATCTCCAGTCGTATGGCCATTTTTGTGCCTGGCGCGGCGCCAAGTGGGAAAGGGTGGTGTCGAGGCTGAAGGCAGCAGGAAAGCCTGCAGCCCCCAGGTCTGTGGGGCTACGCAAGCGGTTCCCAAAGAGCTTTAGAACAAGGCCTAGTTTTCCCTGCTGGCTCTTTGGGCGGGGGACCCATCTCCAGCCGTATGGCCATTTTTGTGCCTGGCGCAGCGCCAAGTGGGAAAGGGTGGCTTTGAGGCTGAAGGCAGCAGCAAGCTGCAGCCCCCAGGTCTGTGGGGCTACGCAAGCGGTTCCCAAAGAGCTTTAGAACAAGGCATAATTTTCCCTGCTGGCTCTCTGGGCGGTGGACCCATCTCCAGCCGTATGGCCATTTTTGTGCCTGGCGCGGCGCCAAGTGGGAAAGGGTGCTGTCGAGGCTGAAGGCAGCAGGAAAGCCTGCAGCCCCCAGGTCTGTGCGGCTACGCAAGCGGTTCCCAAAGAGCTTTAGAACAAGGCATAGTTTTCCCTGCTGGCTCTTTGGGCGGGGGACCCATCTCCAGCCGTATGGCCATTTTTGTGCGTGGCCAGGGGCCAAGTGGGAAAGGGTGGTGTCGAGGCTGAAGGCAGCAGGAAGGCCCACAGCCGCCAGGTCTGTGGGGCTACGCAAGCGGTTCCCAAAGAGCTTTAGAACAAGGCATAGTTTTCCTTGCTGGGTCTTTGGGCATGGGACCCATCTCCAGCCATAGACCATTTTTGTGCCTACCGCGGCGCCAAGTGGGAAAGGGTGGCTTTGAGGCTGAAGGCAGCAGGAAAGCCCACACCCCCCAGGTCTGTGGGGCTACGCAAGCGGTTCCCAAAGAGCTTTAGAACAAGGCATAGTTTTCCCTGCTGGCTCTTTGGGCGGGGGACCCATCTCCAGCCATATGGCCATTTTTGTGCCTGGCGCAGCGCCAAGTGGGAAAGGGTGGCTTTGAGGCTGAAGGCAGCAGCAAAGCCTGCAGCCCCCAGGTCTGTGGGGCTACGCAAGCGGTTCCCAAAGAGCTTTAGAACAAGGCATAGTTTTCCCTGCTGGCTCTTTGGGCGGGGGACCCATCTCCAGTCGTATGGCTATTTTTATGCCTGGCGCGGTGCGTAGTGGGAAAGGGTGGTGTCGAGGCTGAAGGCAGCAGGAAAGCCCGCAGCCCCCAGGTCTGTGGGGCTACGCAAGCGGTTCCCAAAGAGCTTTAGAACAAGGCATAGTTTTCCCTGCTGGCTCTTTGGGCGGGGGACCCATCTCCAGCCATAGGCCATTTTTGTGCCTGGCGCAGCGCCAAGTGGGAAAGGGTGGCTTTGAGGCTGAAGGCAGCAGCAAAGCCTGCAGCCCCAGGTCTGTGGGGCTACGCAAGCGGTTCCAAAAGAGCTTTAGAACAAGGCCTAGTTTTCCCTGCTGGCTCTTTGGGCGGGGGACCCATCTCCAGCCGTATGGCCATTTTTGGGCCTGGCGCGGCGCCAAGTGGGAAAGGGTGCTGTCGAGGCTGAAGGCAGGAGCAAAGCCTGCAGCCCCCAGGTCTGTGGGGCTACGCAAGCGGTTCCCAAAGAGCTTTAGAACAAGGCATAGTTTTCCCTTCTGGCTCTTTGGGCGGGGGACCCATCTCCAGCCATAGGCCATTTTTGTGCCTACCGCGGCGCCAAGTGGGAAAGGGTGGCTTTGAGGCTGAAGGCAGCAGCAAAGCCTGCAGCCCCCAGGTCTGTGGGGCTACGCAAGTGGTTCCCAAAGAGCTTTAGAACAAGGCATAGTTTTCCCTGCTGGCTCTTTGGGCGGGGGACCCATCTCCAGCCATATGGCCATATTTATGCCTGGCGAAGCGCCAAGTGGGAAAGGGTGGCTTTGAGGCTGAAGGCAGCAGGAAAGCCCGCAGCCCCCAGGTCTGTGGGGCTACGGAAGCGGTTCCCAAAGAGCTTTAGAACAAGGCATAGTTTTCCCTGATGGCTCTTTGGGCGGGAGACACATATCCAGCCATAGGCCATTTTTGTGCCTGGCGCGACGCCAAGTGGGAAAGGGTGGCTTTGAGGCTGAAGGCAGCAGCAAAGCCTGCAGCCCCCAGGTCTGTGGGGCTACGCAAGCGGTTCCCAAAGAGCTTTAGAACAAGGCATAATTTTCCCTGCTGGCTCCTCGGGCGGGGGACCCATCTCCAGTCATATGGCTATTTTTATGCCTGGCGCGGTGCGTAGTGGGAAAGGGTGTATTTGAGGCTGAAGGCAGCAGGAAAGCCCGCAGCCCCCAGGTCTGTGGGGCTACGCAAGCGGTTCCCAAAGAGCTTTAGAACAAGGCATAGTTTTCCCTGCTGGCTCTTTGGGCGGGGGACCCATCTCCAGCCGTATGGCCATTTTTGAGCCTGGCACGGCGCCAGGTGGGAAAGGGTGGCTTTGAGGTTGAAGGCAGGAGCAAAGCCTGCAGCCCCAAGGTCTGTGGGGCTACGCAAGCGGTTCCCAAAGAGCTTTAGAACAAGGCATAGTTTTCCCTGCTGGCTCTTTGGGCGGGGGACCCATCTCCAGCCATAGGCCATTTTTGTGCCTGGCGCGACGCCAAGTGGGAAAGGGTGGTTTTGAGGCTGAAGGCAGCAGGAAAGCCTGCAGCCCCCAGGTCTGTGGGGCTACGCAAGCGGTTCCCAAAGAGCTTTAGAACAAGGCATAGTTTTCCCTGCTGGCTCTTTGGGCGGGGGACCCATCTCCAGCCGTCTAGCTATTTTTGTGCCTGGCGCGGTGCGTAGTGGGAAAGGGTGGCTTTGAGGCTGAAGGCAGCAGCAAAGCCCACACCCCCCAGGTCTGTGGGGCTACGCAAGCGGTTCCCAAAGAGCTTTAGAACAAGGCATAGTTTTCCCTGCTGGCTCTTTGGGCGGGGGACCCATCTCCAGCCGTATGGCCATTTTTGTGCCTGGCGCGGCGCCAAGTGGGAAAGGGTGTTGTCGAGGCTGAAGGCAGCAGGAAAGCCTGCAGCCCCCAGGTCTGTGCGGCTACGCAAGCGGTTCACAAAGAGCTTTAGAACAAGGCATAGTTTTCCCTGCTGGCTCTTTTGGCAGGGGACCCATCTCCAGCCGTATGGCCATTTTTGTCCCTGGCCCGGCGCCAAGTGGGAAAGGGTGCTGTCGAGGCTGAAGGCAGCAGCAAAGCCTGCAGCCCCCAGGTCTGTGGGGCTACGCAAGCGGTTCCCAAAGAGCTTTAGAACAAGGCATAGTTTTCCCTGCTGGCTCTTTGGGCGGGGGACCCATCTCCAGTCGTATGGCCATTTTTGTGCCTGGCGCGGCGCCAAGTGGGAAAGGGTGGTGTCGAGGCTGAAGGCAGCAGGAAAGCCTGCAGCCCCCAGGTCTGTGGGGCTACGCAAGCGGTTCCCAAAGAGCTTTAGAACAAGGCCTAGTTTTCCCTGCTGGCTCTTTGGGCGGGGGACCCATCTCCAGCCGTATGGCCATTTTTGTGCCTGGCGCAGCGCCAAGTGGGAAAGGGTGGCTTTGAGGCTGAAGGCAGCAGCAAGCCTGCAGCCCCCAGGTCTGTGGGGCTACGCAAGCGGTTCCCAAAGAGCTTTAGAACAAGGCATAATTTTCCCTGCTGGCTCTCTGGGCGGTGGACCCATCTCCAGCCGTATGGCCATTTTTGTGCCTGGCGCGGCGCCAAGTGGGAAAGGGTGCTGTCGAGGCTGAAGGCAGCAGGAAAGCCTGCAGCCCCCAGGTCTGTGCGGCTACGCAAGCGGTTCCCAAAGAGCTTTAGAACAAGGCATAGTTTTCCCTGATGGCTCTTTGGGCGGGGGACCCATCTCCAGCCGTATGGCCATTTTTGTGCGTGGCCAGGGGCCAAGTGGGAAAGGGTGGTGTCGAGGCTGAAGGCAGCAGGAAGGCCCACAGCCGCCAGGTCTGTGGGGCTACGCAAGCGGTTCCCAAAGAGCTTTAGAACAAGGCATAGTTTTCCTTGCTGGGTCTTTGGGCATGGGACCCATCTCCAGCCATAGACCATTTTTGTGCCTACCGCGGCGCCAAGTGGGAAAGGGTGGCTTTGAGGCTGAAGGCAGCAGGAAAGCCCACACCCCCCAGGTCTGTGGGGCTACGCAAGCGGTTCCCAAAGAGCTTTAGAACAAGGCATAGTTTTCCCTGCTGGCTCTTTGGGCGGGGGACCCATCTCCAGCCATATGGCCATTTTTGTGCCTGGCGCAGCGCCAAGTGGGAAAGGGTGGCTTTGAGGCTGAAGGCAGCAGCAAAGCCTGCAGCCCCCAGGTCTGTGGGGCTACGCAAGCGGTTCCCAAAGAGCTTTAGAACAAGGCATAGTTTTCCCTGCTGGCTCTTTGGGCGGGGGACCCATCTCCAGTCGTATGGCTATTTTTATGCCTGGCGCGGTGCGTAGTGGGAAAGGGTGGCTTTGAGGCTGAAGGCAGCAGGAAAGCCCGCAGCCCCCAGGTCTGTGGGGCTACGCAAGCGGTTCCCAAAGAGCTTTAGAACAAGGCATAGTTTTCCCTGCTGGCTCTTTGGGCGGGGGACCCATCTCCAGCCATAGGCCATTTTTGTGCCTGGCGCGGCGCCAAGTGGGAAAGGGTGGCTTTGAGGCTGAAGGCAGCAGCAAAGCCTGCAGCCCCAGGTCTGTGGGGCTACGCAAGCGGTTCCAAAAGAGCTTTAGAACAAGGCCTAGTTTTCCCTGCTGGCTCTTTGGGCGGGGGACCCATCTCCAGCCGTATGGCCATTTTTGGGCCTGGCGCGGCGCCAAGTGGGAAAGGGTGGTGTGGAGTCTGAAGGCAGGAGCAAAGCCTGCAGCCCCCAGGTCTGTGGGGCTACGCAAGCGGTTCCCAAAGAGCTTTAGAACAAGGCCTAGTTTTCCCTTCTGGCTCTTTGGGCGGGGGACCCATCTCCAGCCATAGGCCATTTTTGTGCCTACCGCGGCGCCAAGTGGGAAAGGGTGGCTTTGAGGCTGAAGGCAGCAGGAAAGCCCACACCCCCCAGGTCTGTGGGGCTACGCAAGCGGTTCCCAAAGAGCTTTAGAACAAGGCATAGTTTTCCCTGATGGCTCTTTGGGCGGGGGACCCATCTCCAGCCGTATGGCCATTTTTGTGCCTGGCCCGGCGCCAAGTGGGAAAGGGTGGCTTTGAGGCTGAAGGCAGCAGGAAAGCCCGCAGCCCCCAGGTCTGTGGGAGGTCTGTGGGGCTACGCAAGCGGTTCCCAAAGAGCTTTAGAACAAGGCATAGTTTTCCCTGCTGGCTCTTTGGGCGGTGGACCCATCCCCAGCCGTATGGCCATTTTTGTGCCTGGCGCGGCGCCAAGTGGGAAAGGGTGGTGTCGAGGCTGAAGGCAGCAGCAAAGCCCGCAGCCCCCAGGTCTGTGCAGCTACGCAAGCGGTTCCCAAAGAGCTTTAGAACAAGGCATAGTTTTCCCTGCTGGCTCTTTGGGCGGGGGACCCATCTCCAGTCGTATGGCTATTTTTATGCCTGGCGCGGTGCGTAGTGGGAAAGGGTGGCTTTGAGGCTGAAGACAGCAGGAAAGCCCGCAGCCCCCAGGTCTGTGGGGCTACGCAAGCGGTTCCCAAAGAGCTTTAGAACAAGGCATAGTTTTCCCTGCTGGCTCCTTGGGCGGGGGACCCATCTCCAGCCATAGGCCATTTTTGTGCCTGGCGCGACGCCAAGTGGGAAAGGGTGCTGTCGAGGCTGAAGGCAGCAGGAAAGCCCGCAGCCCCCAGGTCTGTGGGGCCAAGCAAGCGGTTCCCAAAGAGCTTTAGAACAAGGCATAGTTTTCCCTGCTGGCTCTTTGGGCGGGAGACCCATCTCCAGCCATAGGCCATTTTTGTGCCTGGCGCGACGCCAAGTGGGAAAGGGTGGTGTCGAGGCTGAAGGCAGCAGCAAAGCCTGCAGCCCCCAGGTCTGTGGGGCTACGCAAGCGGTTCCCAAAGAGCTTTAGAACAAGGCATAGTTTTCCCTGCTGGCTCTTTGGGCGGGGGACCCCTCTCCAGCCATATGGCCATTTTTGTGCCTGGCGCAGCGCCAAGTGGGAAAGGGTGGCTTTGAGGCTGAAGGCAGCAGCAAAGCCTGCAGCCCCCAGGTCTGTGGGGCTACGCAAGCGGTTCCCAAAGAGCTTTAGAACAAGGCATAGTTTTCCCTGATGGCTCTTTGGGCGGGGGACCCATCTCCAGTCGTATGGCTATTTTTATGCCTGGCGCGGTGCGTAGTGGGAAAGGGTGGCTTTGAGGCTGAAGGCAGCAGGAAAGCCCGCAGCCCCCAGGTCTGTGGGGCTACGCAAGCGGTTCCCAAAGAGCTTTAGAACAAGGCATAGTTTTCCCTGCTGGCTCTTTGGGCGGGGGACCCATCTCCAGCCGTATGGCCATTTTTGTGCCTGGCGCGGCGCCAAGTGGGAAAGGGTGGTGTCGAGGCTGAAGGCAGCAGGAAAGCCCACACCCCCCAGGTCTGTGGGGCTACGCAAGCGGTTCCCAAAGAGCTTTAGAACAAGGCATAATTTTCCCTGCTGGCTCTCTGGGCGGGGGACCCATCTCCAGCCGTATGGCCATTTTTGTGCCTGGCGCGGCGCCAAGTGGGAAAGGGTGCTGTCGAGGCTGAAGGCAGGAGCAAAGCCCGCAGCCCCCAGGTCTGTGGGGCTACGCAAGCGGTTCCCAAAGAGCTTTAGAACAAGGCATAGTTTTCCCTGCTGGCTCTTTGGGCGGGGGACCCCTCTCCAGCCATATGGCCATTTTTGTGCCTGGCGCAGCGCCAAGTGGGAAAGGGTGGCTTTGAGGCTGAAGGCAGCAGCAAAGCCTGCAGCCCCCAGGTCTGTGCGGCTACGCAAGCGGTTCCCAAAGAGCTTTAGAACAAGGCATAGTTTTCCCTGCTGGCTCTTTGGGCGGGGGACCCATCTCCAGTCGTATGGCTATTTTTATGCCTGGCGCGGTGCGTAGTGGGAAAGGGTGGCTTTGAGGCTGAAGGCAGCAGGAAAGCCCGCAGCCCCCAGGTCTGTGGGGCTACGCAAGCCGTTCCCAAAGAGCTTTAGAACAAGGCATAGTTTTCCCTGCTGGTTCTTTGGGCGGGGGACCCATCTCCAGCCGTATGGCCATTTTTGTGCCTTATGCGGCGCCAAGTGGGAAAGGGTGGCTTTGAGGCTGAAGACAGCAGGAAAGCCCGCAGCCCCCAGGTCTGTGGGGCTACGCAAGCGGTTCCCAAAGAGCTTTAGAACAAGGCATAGTTTTCCCTGCTGGCTCTTTGGGCGGGGGACCCATCTCCAGCCATAGGCCATTTTTGTGCCTGGCGCGACGCCAAGTGGGAAAGGGTGCTGTCGAGGCTGAAGGCAGCAGGAAAGCCCGCAGCCCCCAGGTCTGTGGGGCCAAGCAAGCGGTTCCCAAAGAGCTTTAGAACAAGGCATAGTTTTCCCTGCTGGCTCTTTGGGCGGGAGACCCATCTCCAGCCATAGGCCATTTTTGTGCCTGGCGCGACGCCAAGTGGGAAAGGGTGGTGTCGAGGCTGAAGGCAGCAGCAAAGCCTGCAGCCCCCAGGTCTGTGGGGCTACGCAAGCGGTTCCCAAAGAGCTTTAGAACAAGGCATAGTTTTCCCTGCTGGCTCTTTGGGCGGGGGACCCCTCTCCAGCCATATGGCCATTTTTGTGCCTGGCGCAGCGCCAAGTGGGAAAGGGTGGCTTTGAGGCTGAAGGCAGCAGCAAAGCCTGCAGCCCCCAGGTCTGTGCGGCTACGCAAGCGGTTCCCAAAGAGCTTTAGAACAAGGCATAGTTTTCCCTGCTGGCTCTTTGGGCGGGGGACCCATCTCCAGTCGTATGGCTATTTTTATGCCTGGCGCGGTGCGTAGTGGGAAAGGGTGGCTTTGAGGCTGAAGGCAGCAGGAAAGCCCGCAGCCCCCAGGTCTGTGGGGCTACGCAAGCGGTTCCCAAAGAGCTTTAGAACAAGGCATAGTTTTCCCTGCTGGCTCTTTGGGCGGGGGACCCATCTCCAGCCGTATGGCCATTTTTGTGCCTGGCGCGGCGCCAAGTGGGAAAGGGTGGTGTCGAGGCTGAAGGCAGCAGCAAAGCCCGCAGCCCCCAGGTCTGTGCAGCTACGCAAGCGGTTCCCAAAGAGCTTTAGAACAAGGCATAGTTTTCCCTGCTGGCTCTTTGGGCGGGGGACCCATCTCCAGTCGTATGGCTATTTTTATGCCTGGCGCGGTGCGTAGTGGGAAAGGGTGGCTTTGAGGCTGAAGACAGCAGGAAAGCCCGCAGCCCCCAGGTCTGTGGGGCTACGCAAGCGGTTCCCAAAGAGCTTTAGAACAAGGCATAGTTTTCCCTGCTGGCTCCTTGGGCGGGGGACCCATCTCCAGCCATAGGCCATTTTTGTGCCTGGCGCGACGCCAAGTGGGAAAGGGTGCTGTCGAGGCTGAAGGCAGCAGGAAAGCCCGCAGCCCCCAGGTCTGTGGGGCCAAGCAAGCGGTTCCCAAAGAGCTTTAGAACAAGGCATAGTTTTCCCTGCTGGCTCTTTGGGCGGGAGACCCATCTCCAGCCATAGGCCATTTTTGTGCCTGGCGCGACGCCAAGTGGGAAAGGGTGGTGTCGAGGCTGAAGGCAGCAGCAAAGCCTGCAGCGCCCAGGTCTGTGGGGCTACGCAAGCGGTTCCCAAAGAGCTTTAGAACAAGGCATAGTTTTCCCTGCTGGCTCTTTGGGCGGGGGACCCCTCTCCAGCCATATGGCCATTTTTGTGCCTGGCGCAGCGCCAAGTGGGAAAGGGTGGCTTTGAGGCTGAAGGCAGCAGCAAAGCCTGCAGCCCCCAGGTCTGAGGGGCTACGCAAGCGGTTCCCAAAGAGCTTTAGAACAAGGCATAGTTTTCCCTGATGGCTCTTTGGGCGGGGGACCCATCTCCAGTCGTATGGCTATTTTTATGCCTGGCGCGGTGCGTAGTGGGAAAGGGTGGCTTTGAGGCTGAAGGCAGCAGGAAAGCCCGCAGCCCCCAGGTCTGTGGGGCTACGCAAGCGGTTCCCAAAGAGCTTTAGAACAAGGCATAGTTTTCCCTGCTGGCTCTTTGGGCGGGGGACCCATCTCCAGCCGTATGGCCATTTTTGTGCCTGGCGCGGCGCCAAGTGGGAAAGGGTGGTGTCGAGGCTGAAGGCAGCAGGAAAGCCCACACCCCCCAGGTCTGTGGGGCTACGCAAGCGGTTCCCAAAGAGCTTTAGAACAAGGCATAATTTTCCCTGCTGGCTCTCTGGGCGGGGGACCCATCTCCAGCCGTATGGCCATTTTTGTGCCTGGCGCGGCGCCAAGTGGGAAAGGGTGCTGTCGAGGCTGAAGGCAGGAGCAAAGCCCGCAGCCCCCAGGTCTGTGGGGCTACGCAAGCGGTTCCCAAAGAGCTTTAGAACAAGGCATAGTTTTCCCTGCTGGCTCTTTGGGCGGGGGACCCCTCTCCAGCCATATGGCCATTTTTGTGCCTGGCGCAGCGCCAAGTGGGAAAGGGTGGCTTTGAGGCTGAAGGCAGCAGCAAAGCCTGCAGCCCCCAGGTCTGTGCGGCTACGCAAGCGGTTCCCAAAGAGCTTTAGAACAAGGCATAGTTTTCCCTGCTGGCTCTTTGGGCGGGGGACCCATCTCCAGTCGTATGGCTATTTTTATGCCTGGCGCGGTGCGTAGTGGGAAAGGGTGGCTTTGAGGCTGAAGGCAGCAGGAAAGCCCGCAGCCCCCAGGTCTGTGGGGCTACGCAAGCCGTTCCCAAAGAGCTTTAGAACAAGGCATAGTTTTCCCTGCTGGTTCTTTGGGCGGGGGACCCATCTCCAGCCGTATGGCCATTTTTGTGCCTTATGCGGCGCCAAGTGGGAAAGGGTGGCTTTGAGGCTGAAGACAGCAGGAAAGCCCGCAGCCCCCAGGTCTGTGGGGCTACGCAAGCGGTTCCCAAAGAGCTTTAGAACAAGGCATAGTTTTCCCTGCTGGCTCTTTGGGCGGGGGACCCATCTCCAGCCATAGGCCATTTTTGTGCCTGGCGCGACGCCAAGTGGGAAAGGGTGCTGTCGAGGCTGAAGGCAGCAGGAAAGCCCGCAGCCCCCAGGTCTGTGGGGCCAAGCAAGCGGTTCCCAAAGAGCTTTAGAACAAGGCATAGTTTTCCCTGCTGGCTCTTTGGGCGGGAGACCCATCTCCAGCCATAGGCCATTTTTGTGCCTGGCGCGACGCCAAGTGGGAAAGGGTGGTGTCGAGGCTGAAGGCAGCAGCAAAGCCTGCAGCCCCCAGGTCTGTGGGGCTACGCAAGCGGTTCCCAAAGAGCTTTAGAACAAGGCATAGTTTTCCCTGCTGGCTCTTTGGGCGGGGGACCCCTCTCCAGCCATATGGCCATTTTTGTGCCTGGCGCAGCGCCAAGTGGGAAAGGGTGGCTTTGAGGCTGAAGGCAGCAGCAAAGCCTGCAGCCCCCAGGTCTGTGCGGCTACGCAAGCGGTTCCCAAAGAGCTTTAGAACAAGGCATAGTTTTCCCTGCTGGCTCTTTGGGCGGGGGACCCATCTCCAGTCGTATGGCTATTTTTATGCCTGGCGCGGTGCGTAGTGGGAAAGGGTGGCTTTGAGGCTGAAGGCAGCAGGAAAGCCCGCAGCCCCCAGGTCTGTGGGGCTACGCAAGCGGTTCCCAAAGAGCTTTAGAACAAGGCATAGTTTTCCCTGCTGGCTCTTTGGGCGGGGGACCCATCTCCAGCCGTATGGCCATTTTTGTGCCTGGCGCGGCGCCAAGTGGGAAAGAGTGGTGTCGAGGCTGAAGGCAGCAGGAAAGCCCACACCCCCCAGGTCTGTGGGGCTACGCAAGCGGTTCCCAAAGAGCTTTAGAACAAGGCCTAGTTTTCCCTGCTGGCTCTTTGGGCGGGGGACCCATCTCCAGCCGTATGGCCATTTTTGTGCCTGGCGCGGCGCCAAGTGGGAAAGGGTGGCTTTGAGGCTGAAGGCAGCAGGAAAGCCCGCAGCCCCCAGGTCTGTGGGGCTACGCAAGCGGTTCCCAAAGAGCTTTAGAACAAGGCATAGTTTTCCCTGCTGGCTCTTTGGGCGGGGGACCCATCTCCAGCCATATGGCCATTTTTGTGCCTGGCGCAGCGCCAAGTGGGAAAGGGTTGCTTTGAGGCTGAAGGCAGCAGCAAAGCCTGCAGCCCCCAGGTCTGTGGGGCTACGCAAGCGGTTCCCAAAGAGCTTTAGAACAAGGCATAGTTTTCCCTGCTGGCTCTTTGGGCGGGAGACCCATCTCCAGCCATACGCCATTTTTGTGCCTGGCGCGACGCCAAGTGGGAAAGGGTGTTGTCGAGGCTGAAGGCAGCAGGAAAGCCCGCAGCCCCCAGGTCTGTGGGGCCAAGCAAGCGGTTCCCAAAGAGCTTCAGAACAAGGCATAGTTTTCCCTGCTGGCTCTTTGGGCGGGAGACCCATCTCCAGCCATAGGCCATTTTTGTGCCTGGCGCGACGCCAAGTGGGAAAGGGTGGTGTCGAGTCTGAAGGCAGCAGGAAAGCCTGCAGACCCCAGGTCTGTGGGGCTACGCAAGCGGTTCCCAAAGAGCTTTAGAACAAGGCATAGTTTTCCCTGCTGGCTCTTTGGGCGGGGGACCCATCTCCAGTCGTATGGCTATTTTTATGCCTGGCGCGGTGCGTAGTGGGAAAGGGTGGTTTTGAGGCCGAAGGCAGCAGGAAAGCCCGCAGCCCCCAGGTCTGTGGGGCTACGCAAGCGGTTCCCAAAGAGCTTTAGAACAAGGCATAATTTTCCCTGCTGGCTCTTTGGGCGGGGGACCCATGTCCAGCGGTATGGCCATTTTTGTGCCTGGCGCGGCGCCAAGTGGGAAAGGGTGGTGTCGAGGCTGAAGGCAGCAGGAAAGCCCGCAGCCCCCAGGTCTGTGGGGCTACGCAAGTGGTTCCCAAAGAGCTTTAGAACAAGGCATAATTTTCGCTCCTGGCTCTTTGGGCGGGGGACCCATCTCCAGCCGTATGGCCATTTTTGCGCCTGGCGCAGTGCCAAGTGGGAAAGGGTGGCTTTGAGGCTGAAGGCAGCAGGAAAGCCCACAGCCCCCAGGTCTGTGGGGCTACGCAAGCGGTTCCCAAAGAGCTTTAGAACAAGGCATAGTTTTCCCTGCTGGCTCTTTGGGCGGTGGACCCATCTCAAGCCGTATGGCCATTTTTGTGCCTGGCGCGGCGCCAAGTGGGAAAGGGTGGTGTCGAGGCTGAAGGCAGCAGGAAAGCCCGCAGCCCCCAGGTCTGTGGGGCTATGCAAGCGGTTCCCAAAGAGCTTTAGAACAAGGCATAGTTTTCCTTGCTGGCTCTTTGGGCATGGGACCCATATCCAGCCATAGGCCATTTTTGTGCCTGGCGCGATGCCAGGTTGGAAAGGGTGGTGTCGAGTCTGAAGGCAGCAGCAAAGCCTGCAGCCCCCAGGTCTGTGGGGCCAAGCAAGCGGTTCCCAAAGAGCTTTAGAACAAGGCATAGTTTTCCCTGCTGGCTCTTTGGGCGGGGGACCCATATCCAGCCGTATGGCCATTTTTGTGCGTGGCCAGGGGCCAAGTGGGAAAGGGTGGCTTTGAGGCTGAAGGCAGCAGGAAAGCCCGCAGCCCCCAGGTCTGTGGGGCTACGCAAGCGGTTCCCAAAGAGCTTTAGAACAAGGCATAGTTTTCCCTGCTGGCTCTTTGGGCGGGGGACCCCTCTCCAGCCATATGGCCATTTTTGTGCCTGGCGCAGCGCCAAGTGGGAAAGGGTGGCTTTGAGGCTGAAGGCAGCAGCAAAGCCTGCAGCCCCCAGGTCTGTGGGGCTATGCAAGCGGTTCCCAAAGAGCTTTAGAACAAGGCATAGTTTTCCCTGCTGGCTCTTTGGGCGTGGGACCCATCTCCAGTCGTATGGCTATTTTTATGCCTGGTGCGGTGCGTAGTGGGAAAGGGTGGTGTCGAGGCTGAAGGCAGCAGGAAAGTCCGCAGCCCCCAGGTCTGTGGGGCTACGCAAGCGGTTCCCAAAGAGCTTTAGAACAAGGCATAGTTTTCCCTGCTGGCTCCTTGGGCGGGGGACCCATCTCCAGTCGTATGGCTATTTTTATGCCTGGTGCGGTGCGTAGTGGGAAAGGGTGGCTTTGAGGCTGAAGACAGCAGGAAAGCCCGCAGCCCCCAGGTCTGTGGGGCTACGCAAGCGGTTCCCAAAGAGCTTTAGAACAAGGCATAGTTTTCCCTGCTGGCTCCTTGGGCGGGGGACCCATCTCCAGCCATAGGCCATTTTTGTGCCTGGCGCGACGCCAAGTGGGAAAGGGTGTTGTCGAGGCTGAAGGCAGCAGGAAAGCCCGCAGCCCCCAGGTCTGTGGGGCCAAGCAAGCGGTTCCCAAAGAGCTTTAGAACAAGGCATAGTTTTCCCTGCTGGCTCTTTGGGCGGGGGACCCATCTCCAGCCGTATGGCCATTTTTGTGCCTGATGCGGCGCCAAGTGGGAAAGGGTGGCTTTGAGGCTGAAGGCAGCAGGAAAGCCCGCAGCCCCCAGGTCTGTGGGGCTACGCAAGCGGTTCCCAAAGAGCTTTAGAACAAGGCATAATTTTCCCTGCTGGCTCTTTGGGCGGGGGACCCATCTCCAGCCATATGGCCATTTTTGTGCCTGGCGCGGCGCCAAGTGGGAAAGGGTGGTGTCGAGGCTGAAGGCAGCAGGAAAGCCCACAGCCCCCAGGTCTGTGGGGCTACGCAAGCGGTTCCCAAAGAGCTTTAGAACAAGGCATAGTTTTCCCTGCTGGCTCTTTGGGCGGGGGACCCATCTCCAGCCGTATGGCCATTTTTGTGCCTGGCCCGGCGCCAAGTGGGAAAGGGTGGCTTTGAGGCTGAAGGCAGCAGGAAAGCCGGCAGCCCCCAGGTCTGTGGGGCTACGCAAGCGGTTCCCAAAGAGCTTTAGAACAAGGCATAGTTTTCCCTGCTGGCTCTTTGGGCGGGGGACCCATCTCCAGCCATATGGCCATTTTTGTGCCTGGCGCAGCGCCAAGTGGGAAAGGGTGGCTTTGAGGCTGAAGGCAGCAGCAAAGCCTGCAGCCCCAGGTCTCTGGGGCTACGCAAGCGGTTCCCAAAGAGCTTTAGAACAAGGCATAGTTTTCCCTGCTGGCTCTTTGGGCGGGGGACCCATCTCCAGCCGTATGGCCATTTTTGTGCCTGGCGCGGCGCCAAGTGGGAAAGGGTGGTTTTGAGGCTGAAGGCAGCAGCAAAGCCTGCAGCCCCCAGGTCTGTGGGGCTACGCAAGCGGTTCCCAAAGAGCTTTAGAACAAGGCATAGTTTTCCCTGCTTGTTCTTTGGGCGGGGGACCCATCTGCAGCCGTATGGCCATTTTTGGGCCTGGCGCGGCGCCAAGTGGGAAAGGGTGGTGTCGAGTCTGAAGGCAGCAGGAAAGCCCGCAGCCCCCAGGTCTGTGGGGCTACGCAAGCGGTTCCCAAAGAGCTTTAGAACAAGGCCTAGTTTTCCCTGCTGGCTCTTTGGGCGGGGGACCCATCTCCAGCCGTATGGCCATTTTTGAGCCTGGCTCGGCGCCAAGTGGGAAAGGGTGGTGTCGAGGCTGAAGGCAGGAGCAAAGCCTGCAGCCCCCAGGTCTGTGGGGCTACGCAAGCGTTTCCCAAAGAGCTTTAGAACAAGGCATAGTTTTCCCTGCTGGCTCTTTGGGCGGGGGACCCATCTCCAGCCGTATGGCCATTTTTGTGCCTGGCGCGGCGCCAAGTGGGAAAGGGTGGCTTTGAGGCTGAAGGCAGCAGGAAAGCCTGCAGCCCCCAGGTCTGTGGGGATACGCAAGTGGTTCCCAAAGAGCTTTAGAACAAGGCATAGTTTTCCCTGCTGGCTCTTTGGGCATGGGACCCATCTCCAGCCATAGGCTATTTTTGTGCCTGATGCGGCGCCAAGTGGGAAAGGGTGGCTTTGAGGCTGAAGACAGCAGGAAAGCCTGCAGCCCCCAGGTCTGTGGGGCTATGCAGGCGGTTCCCAAAAAGCTTTAGAACAAGGCATAGTTTTCCCTGCTGGCTCTTTGGGCGGGGGACCCATCTCCAGCCGTATGGCCATTTTTGTGCCTGGCGCGGTGCCAAGTGGGAAAGGGTGGCTTTGAGGCTGAAGGCAGCAGGAAAGCCTGCAGCCCCCAGGTTTGTGGGGCTACGCAAGCGGTTCCCAAAGAGCTTTAGAACAAGGCATAGTTTTCCCTGCTGGCTCTTTGGGCGGGGGACCCATCTCCAGCCATAGGCCATTTCTGTGCCTGATAGGGCGCCAAGTGGGAAAGGGTGGTTTTGAGGCTGAAGACAGCAGGAAAGCCTGCAGCCCCCAGGTCTGTGGGGCTACGCAAGCGGTTCCCAAAGAGCTTTAGAACAAGGCATAATTTTCCCTGCTGGCTCTCTGGGCGGGGGACCCATCTCCAGCCGTATGGCCATTTTTGTGCCTGGCGCGGCGCCAAGTGGGAAAGGGTGCTGTCGAGGCTGAAGGCAGCAGGAAAGCCTGCAGCCCCCAGGTCTGTGCGGCTACGCAAGCGGTTCCCAAAGAGCTTTAGAACAAGGCATATTTTTCCCTGCTGGCTCTTTGGGCGGGGGACCCATCTCCAGCCGTATGGCCATTTTTGTGCGTGGCGAGGGGCCAAGTGGGAAAGGGTGGTGTCGAGGCTGAAGGCAGCAGGAAGGCCCACAGCCCCCAGGTCTGTGGGGCTATGCAAGCGGTTCCCAAAGAGCTTTAGAACAAGGCATAGTTTTCCTTGCTGGGTCTTTGGGCATGGGACCCATCTCCAGCCATAGACCATTTTTGTGCCTACCGCGGCGCCAAGTGGGAAAGGGTGGCTTTGAGGCTGAAGGCAGCAGGAAAGCCTGCAGCCCCCAGGTCTGTGGGGCTACGCAAGCGGTTCCCAAAGAGCTTTAGAACAAGGCATAGTTTTCCCTGCTGGCTCTTTGGGCGGGGGACCCATCTCCAGCCATATGGCCATTTTTGTGCCTGGCGCAGCGCCAAGTGGGAAAGGGTGGCTTTGAGGCTGAAGGCAGCAGCAAAGCCTGCAGCCCCCAGGTCTGTGCAGCTACGCAAGCGGTTCCCAAAGAGCTTTAGAACAAGGCATAGTTTTCCCTGCTGGCTCTTTGGGCGGGGGACCCATCTCCAGTCGTATGGCTATTTTTATGCCTGGCGCGGTGCGTAGTGGGAAAGGGTGGTTTTGAGGCTGAAGGCAGCAGGAAAGCCCGCAGCCCCCAGGTCTGTGGGGCTACGCAAGCGGTTCCCAAAGAGCTTTAGAACAAGGCATAGTTTTCCCTGCTGGCTCTTTGGGCGGGGGACCCATCTCCAGCCGTATGGCCATTTTTGTGCCTGGCGCGGCGCCAAGTGGGAAAGGGTGGTTTTGAGGCTGAAGGCAGCAGGAAAGCCTGCAGCCCCCAGGTCTGTGGGGCTACGCAAGCGGTTCCCAAAGAGCTTTAGAACAAGGCATATTTTTCCCTGCTGGCTCTTTGGGCGGGGGACCCATCTCCAGCCGTATGGCCATTTTTATGCCTGGGGCGGCGCCAAGTGGGAAAGGGTGGCTTTGAGGCTGAAGGCAGCAGGAAAGCCCGCAGCCCCCAGGTCTGTGGGGCTACGCAAGTGGTTCCCAAAGAGCTTTAGAACAAGGCATAATTTTCCCTGCTTGTTCTTTGGGCGGGGGACCCATCTGCAGCCGTATGGCCATTTTTGGGTCTGGCGCGGCGCCAAGTGGGAAAGGGTGGTGTCGAGTCTGAAGGCAGCAGGAAAGCCCGCAGCCCCCAGGTCTGTGGGGCTATGCAAGCGGTTCCCAAAGAGCTTTAGAACAAGGCATAGTTTTCCCTGCTGGCTCTTTGGGCGGTGGACCCATCTCCAGCCGTATGGCCATTTTTGTGCCTGGCCCGGCGCCAAATGGGAAAGGGTGGTGTCGAGGCTGAAGGCAGCAGCAAAGCCCGCAGCCCCCAGGTCTGTGGGGCTATGCAAGCGGTTCCCAAAGAGCTTTAGAACAAGGCATAGTTTTCCCTGCTGGCTCTTTGGGCGGGGGACCCATCTCCAGCCACAGGCCATTTTTGTGCCTGATAGGGCGCGAAGTGGGAAAGGGTGGCTTTGAGGCTGAAGGCAGCAGCAAAGCCTGCAGCCCCCAGGTCTGTGGGGCTACGCAAGCGGTTCCCAAAGAGCTTTAGAACAAGGCATAGTTTTCCCTGCTGGCTCTTTGGGCGGGGGACCCATCTCCAGCCGTATGGCCATTTTTGTGCCTGGTGCGACGCCAAGTGGGAAAGGGTGCTGTCGAGGCTGAAGGCAGCAGGAAAGCCCGCAGCCCCCAGGTCTGTGGGGCTACGCAAGCGGTTCCCAAAGAGCTTTAGAACAAGGCATAGTTTTCCCTGCTGGCTCTTTGGGCATGGGACCCATCTCCAGCCACAGGCCATTTTTGTGCCTGATAGGGCGCCAAGTGGGAAAGGGTGGTGTCGAGTCTGAAGGCAGCAGCAAAGCCCGCAGCCCCCAGGTCTGTGCGGCTACGCAAGCGGTTCCCAAAGAGCTTTAGAACAAGGCATAGTTTTCCCTGCTGGCTCTTTGGGCGGGGGACCCATCTCCAGCCGTATGGCCATTTTTGTGCCTGGCGCGGCGCCAAGTGGGAAAGGGTGGTTTTGAGGCTGAAGGCAGCAGGAAAGCCTGCAGGCCCCAGGTCTGTGGGGCTACGCAAGCGGTTCCCAAAGAGCTTTAGAACAATGCATAGTTTTCCCTGATGGCTCTTTGGGCATGGGACCCATCTCCAGCCGTATGGCCATTTTTGTGCCTGGCGCGACGCCAAGTGGGAAAGGGTGGTGTCAACTCTGAAGGCAGCAGGAAAGCCCGCAGCCCCCAGGTATGTGGGGCTATGCAAGCGGTTCCCAAAGAGCTTTAGAACAAGGCATAGTTTTCCCTGATGGCTCTTTGGGCATGGGACCCATCTCCAGCCATAGGCCATTTTTGTGCCTGGCGCAGTGCCAAGTGGGAAAGGGTGGTGTCGAGTCTGAAGGCAGCAGGAAAGCCCGCAGCCCCCAGGTCTGTGCGGCTACGCAAGCGGTTCCCAAAGAGCTTTAGAACAAGGCATAGTTTTCCCTGCTGGCTCTTTGGGCGGGGGACCCATCTCCAGCCGTATGGCCATTTTTGTGCCTGGCGCGGCGCCAAGTGGGAAAGGGTGGTGTCAAGTCTGAAGGCAGCAGGAAAGCCCGCAGCCCCCAGGTCTGTGGGGCTACGCAAGTGGTTCCCAAAGAGCTTTAGAACAAGGCATAGTTTTCCCTGCTGGCTCTTTGGGCGGGGGACCCATCTCCAGCCGTATGGCCATTTTTGTGCCTGGTGCGATGCCAAGTGGGAAAGGGTGCTGTCGAGGCTGAAGGCAGCAGGAAAGCCCGCAGCCCCCAGGTCTGTGGGGCTACGCAAGCGGTTCCCAAAGAGCTTTAGAACAAGGCATAGTTTTCCCTGCTGGCTCTTTGGGCATGGGACCCATCTCCAGCCACAGGCCATTTTTGTGCCTGATAGGGCGCGAAGTGGGAAAGGGTGGCTTTGAGGCTGAAGGCAGCAGCAAAGCCTGCAGCCCCCAGGTCTGTGCGGCTACGCAAGCGGTTCCCAAAGAGCTTTAGAACAAGGCATAGTTTTCCCTGATGGCTCTTTGGGCGGGGGACCCATCTCCAGCCGTATGGCCATTTTTGTGCCTGGTGCGACGCCAAGTGGGAAAGGGTGCTGTCGAGGCTGAAGGCAGCAGGAAAGCCCGCAGCCCCCAGGTCTGTGGGGCTACGCAAGCGGTTCCCAAAGAGCTTTAGAACAAGGCATAGTTTTCCCTGCTGGCTCTTTGGGCATGGGACCCATCTCCAGCCACAGGCCATTTTTGTGCCTGGCGCGGCGCCAAGTGGGAAAGGGTGGTGTCGAGTCTGAAGGCAGCAGCAAAGCCCGCAGCCCCCAGGTCTGTGCGGCTACGCAAGCGGTTCCCAAAGAGCTTTAGAACAAGGCATAGTTTTCCCTGCTGGCTTTTTGGGCGGGGGACCCATCTCCAGCCGTATGGCCATTTTTGTGCCTGGCGCGGTGCGTAGTGGGAAAGGGTGGTTTTGAGGCTGAAGGCAGCAGGAAAGCCCGCAGTCCCCAGGTCTGTGGGGCTACGCAAGCGGTTCCCAAAGAACTTTAGAACAAGGCATAGTTTTCCCTGCTGGCTCTTTGGGCGGGGGACCCATCTCCAGCCGTATGGCCATTTTTGAGCCTGGCGCAGCGCCAAGTGGGAAAGGGTGGTTTTGAGGCTGAAGGCAGCAGGAAAGCCTGCAGCCCCCAGGTCTGTGGGGCTACGCAAGCGGTTCCCAAAGAGCTTTAGAACAAGGCATAATTTTCCCTGCTGGCTCTCTGGGCGGGGGACCCATCCCCAGCCATAGGCCATTTTTGTGCCTGGCGCGGCACCAAGTGGGAAAGGGTGGCTTTGAGGCTGAAGGCAGCAGCAAAGCCCACAGCCCCCAGGTCTGTGTGGCTACTCATGCGGTTCCCAAAGAGCTTTAGAACAAGGCATAGTTTTCCCTGCTGGCTCTTTGGGCGGGGGACCCATCTCCAGCCGTATGGCCATTTTTGTGCGTGGCCAGGGGCCAAGTGGGAAAGGGTGGTGTCGAGGCTGAAGGCAGCAGGAAGGCCCACAGCCCCCAGGTCTGTGCGGCTACGCAAGCGGTTCCCAAAGAGCTTTAGAACAAGGCATAGTTTTCCTTGCTGGCTCTTTGGGCATGGGACCCATCTCCAGCCGTATGGCCATTTTTGTGCCTGGCGCAGCGCCAAGTGGGAAAGGGTGGCTTTGAGGCTGAAGGCAGCAGCAAAGCCCGCAGGCCCAGGTCTGTGGGGCTACGCAAGCGGTTCCCAAAGAGCTTTAGAACAAGGCATAGTTTTCCCTGATGGCTCTTTGGGCGGGGGACCCATCTCCAGACATATGGCCATTTTTGAGCCTGGCGCGGCGCCAAGTGGGAAATGGTGGCTTTGAGGCTGAAGGCAGCAGGAAAGCCCGCAGCCCCCAGGTCTGTGGGGCTACGCAAGCGGTTCCCAAAGAGCTTTAGAACAAGGCATAGTTTTCCCTGCTGGCTCTTTGGGCATGGGACCCATCTCGAGCCGTATGGCCATTTTTGTGCCTGGTGCGGCGCCAAGTGGGAAAGGGTGGCTTTGAGGCTGAAGGCAGCAGCAAAGCCTGCAGCCCCCAGGTCTGTGGGGCTACGCAAGCGGTTCCCAAAGAGCTTTAGAACAAGGCATAGTTTTCCCTGCTGGCTCTTTGGGCGGGGGACCCATCTCCAGCCGTCTATCTATTTTTGTGCCTGGCGCGGCGCCAAGTGGGAAAGGGTCGTTTTGAGGCTGAAGGCAGCAGGAAAGCCTGCAGCCCCCAGGTCTGTGGGGCTACGCAAGCGGTTCCCAAAGAGCTTTAGAACAAGGCATAGTTTTCCCTGCTGGCTCTTTGGGCGGGGGACCCATCTCCAGCCATATGGCCATTTTTGTGCCTGGCGCGGCGCCAAGTGGGAAAGGGTGGCTTTGAGGCTGAAGGCAGCAGGAAAGCCTGCAGCCCCCAGGTTTGTGGGGCTACGCAAGCGGTTCCCAAAGAGCTTTAGAACAAGGCATAGTTTTCCCTGCTGGCTCTTTGGGCATGGGACCCATCTCCAGCCATAGGCCATTTTTGTGCCTGGCGCGACGCCAAGTGGGAAAGGGTGGCTTTGAGGCTGAAGGCAGCAGGAAAGACCACAGCCCCCAGGTCTGTGGGGCTATGCAAGCGGTTCCCAAAGAGCTTTAGACAAGGCATAGTTTTCCCTGCTGGCTCTTTTGGCAGGGGACACATCTCCAGCCGTATGGCCATTTTTGTGCCTGGCCCGGCGCCAAGTGGGAAAGGGTGGCTTTGAGGCTGAAGGCAGCAGGAAAGCCTGCAGCCCCCAGGTCTGTGGGGCTACGCAAGCGGTTCCCAAAGAGCTTTAGAACAAGGCATAGTTTTCCCTGCTGGCTCTTTGGGCGGGGGACCCATCTCCAGTCGTATGGCCATTTTTGTGCCTGGCGCGGCGCCAAGTGGGAAAGGGTGGTGTCGAGGCTGAAGGCAGCAGGAAAGCCTGCAGCCCCCAGGTCTGTGGGGCTACGCAAGCGGTTCCCAAAGAGCTTTAGAACAAGGCCTAGTTTTCCCTGCTGGCTCTTTGGGCGGGGGACCCATCTCCAGCCGTATGGCCATTTTTGTGCCTGGCGCAGCGCCAAGTGGGAAAGGGTGGCTTTGAGGCTGAAGGCAGCAGCAAGCCTGCAGCCCCCAGGTCTGTGGGGCTACGCAAGCGGTTCCCAAAGAGCTTTAGAACAAGGCATAATTTTCCCTGCTGGCTCTCTGGGCGGTGGACCCATCTCCAGCCGTATGGCCATTTTTGTGCCTGGCGCGGCGCCAAGTGGGAAAGGGTGCTGTCGAGGCTGAAGGCAGCAGGAAAGCCTGCAGCCCCCAGGTCTGTGCGGCTACGCAAGCGGTTCCCAAAGAGCTTTAGAACAAGGCATAGTTTTCCCTGCTGGCTCTTTGGGCGGGGGACCCATCTCCAGCCGTATGGCCATTTTTGTGCGTGGCCAGGGGCCAAGTGGGAAAGGGTGGTGTCGAGGCTGAAGGCAGCAGGAAGGCCCACAGCCGCCAGGTCTGTGGGGCTACGCAAGCGGTTCCCAAAGAGCTTTAGAACAAGGCATAGTTTTCCTTGCTGGGTCTTTGGGCATGGGACCCATCTCCAGCCATAGACCATTTTTGTGCCTACCGCGGCGCCAAGTGGGAAAGGGTGGCTTTGAGGCTGAAGGCAGCAGGAAAGCCCACACCCCCCAGGTCTGTGGGGCTACGCAAGCGGTTCCCAAAGAGCTTTAGAACAAGGCATAGTTTTCCCTGCTGGCTCTTTGGGCGGGGGACCCATCTCCAGCCATATGGCCATTTTTGTGCCTGGCGCAGCGCCAAGTGGGAAAGGGTGGCTTTGAGGCTGAAGGCAGCAGCAAAGCCTGCAGCCCCCAGGTCTGTGGGGCTACGCAAGCGGTTCCCAAAGAGCTTTAGAACAAGGCATAGTTTTCCCTGCTGGCTCTTTGGGCGGGGGACCCATCTCCAGTCGTATGGCTATTTTTATGCCTGGCGCGGTGCGTAGTGGGAAAGGGTGGTGTCGAGGCTGAAGGCAGCAGGAAAGCCCGCAGCCCCCAGGTCTGTGGGGCTACGCAAGCGGTTCCCAAAGAGCTTTAGAACAAGGCATAGTTTTCCCTGCTGGCTCTTTGGGCGGGGGACCCATCTCCAGCCATAGGCCATTTTTGTGCCTGGCGCAGCGCCAAGTGGGAAAGGGTGGCTTTGAGGCTGAAGGCAGCAGCAAAGCCTGCAGCCCCAGGTCTGTGGGGCTACGCAAGCGGTTCCAAAAGAGCTTTAGAACAAGGCCTAGTTTTCCCTGCTGGCTCTTTGGGCGGGGGACCCATCTCCAGCCGTATGGCCATTTTTGGGCCTGGCGCGGCGCCAAGTGGGAAAGGGTGCTGTCGAGGCTGAAGGCAGGAGCAAAGCCTGCAGCCCCCAGGTCTGTGGGGCTACGCAAGCGGTTCCCAAAGAGCTTTAGAACAAGGCATAGTTTTCCCTTCTGGCTCTTTGGGCGGGGGACCCATCTCCAGCCATAGGCCATTTTTGTGCCTACCGCGGCGCCAAGTGGGAAAGGGTGGCTTTGAGGCTGAAGGCAGCAGCAAAGCCTGCAGCCCCCAGGTCTGTGGGGCTACGCAAGTGGTTCCCAAAGAGCTTTAGAACAAGGCATAGTTTTCCCTGCTGGCTCTTTGGGCGGGGGACCCATCTCCAGCCATATGGCCATATTTATGCCTGGCGAAGCGCCAAGTGGGAAAGGGTGGCTTTGAGGCTGAAGGCAGCAGGAAAGCCCGCAGCCCCCAGGTCTGTGGGGCTATGCAAGCGGTTCCCAAAGAGCTTTAGAACAAGGCATAGTTTTCCCTGATGGCTCTTTGGGCGGGAGACACATATCCAGCCATAGGCCATTTTTGTGCCTGGCGCGACGCCAAGTGGGAAAGGGTGGCTTTGAGGCTGAAGGCAGCAGCAAAGCCTGCAGCCCCCAGGTCTGTGGGGCTACGCAAGCGGTTCCCAAAGAGCTTTAGAACAAGGCATAATTTTCCCTGCTGGCTCCTCGGGCGGGGGACCCATCTCCAGTCATATGGCTATTTTTATGCCTGGCGCGGTGCGTAGTGGGAAAGGGTGTATTTGAGGCTGAAGGCAGCAGGAAAGCCCGCAGCCCCCAGGTCTGTGGGGCTACGCAAGCGGTTCCCAAAGAGCTTTAGAACAAGGCATAGTTTTCCCTGCTGGCTCTTTGGGCGGGGGACCCATCTGCAGCCGTATGGCCATTTTTGTGCCTTTCGCGGCGCCAAGTGGGAAAGGGTGTTGTCGAGGCTGAAGGCAGCAGGAAAGCCCGCAGCCCCCAGGTCTGTGGGGCTACGCAAGCGGTTCCCAAAGAGCTTTAGAACAAGGCATAGTTTTCCCTGCTGGCTCTTTGGGCGGGGGACCCATCTCCAGCCGTATGGCCATTTTTGAGCCTGGCACGGCGCCAGGTGGGAAAGGGTGGCTTTGAGGTTGAAGGCAGGAGCAAAGCCTGCAGCCCCAAGGTCTGTGGGGCTACGCAAGCGGTTCCCAAAGAGCTTTAGAACAAGGCATAGTTTTCCCTGCTGGCTCTTTGGGCGGGGGACCCATCTCCAGCCATAGGCCATTTTTGTGCCTGGCGCGACGCCAAGTGGGAAAGGGTGGTTTTGAGGCTGAAGGCAGCAGGAAAGCCTGCAGCCCCCAGGTCTGTGGGGCTACGCAAGCGGTTCCCAAAGAGCTTTAGAACAAGGCATAGTTTTCCCTGCTGGCTCTTTGGGCGGGGGACCCATCTCCAGCCGTCTAGCTATTTTTGTGCCTGGCGCGGTGCGTAGTGGGAAAGGGTGGCTTTGAGGCTGAAGGCAGCAGCAAAGCCCACACCCCCCAGGTCTGTGGGGCTACGCAAGCGGTTCCCAAAGAGCTTTAGAACAAGGCATAGTTTTCCCTGCTGGCTCTTTGGGCGGGGGACCCATCTCCAGCCGTATGGCCATTTTTGTGCCTGGCGCGGCGCCAAGTGGGAAAGGGTGTTGTCGAGGCTGAAGGCAGCAGGAAAGCCTGCAGCCCCCAGGTCTGTGCGGCTACGCAAGCGGTTCACAAAGAGCTTTAGAACAAGGCATAGTTTTCCCTGCTGGCTCTTTTGGCAGGGGACCCATCTCCAGCCGTATGGCCATTTTTGTCCCTGGCCCGGCGCCAAGTGGGAAAGGGTGCTGTCGAGGCTGAAGGCAGCAGCAAAGCCTGCAGCCCCCAGGTCTGTGGGGCTACGCAAGCGGTTCCCAAAGAGCTTTAGAACAAGGCATAGTTTTCCCTGCTGGCTCTTTGGGCGGGGGACCCATCTCCAGTCGTATGGCCATTTTTGTGCCTGGCGCGGCGCCAAGTGGGAAAGGGTGGTGTCGAGGCTGAAGGCAGCAGGAAAGCCTGCAGCCCCCAGGTCTGTGGGGCTACGCAAGCGGTTCCCAAAGAGCTTTAGAACAAGGCCTAGTTTTCCCTGCTGGCTCTTTGGGCGGGGGACCCATCTCCAGCCGTATGGCCATTTTTGTGCCTGGCGCAGCGCCAAGTGGGAAAGGGTGGCTTTGAGGCTGAAGGCAGCAGCAAGCCTGCAGCCCCCAGGTCTGTGGGGCTACGCAAGCGGTTCCCAAAGAGCTTTAGAACAAGGCATAATTTTCCCTGCTGGCTCTCTGGGCGGTGGACCCATCTCCAGCCGTATGGCCATTTTTGTGCCTGGCGCGGCGCCAAGTGGGAAAGGGTGCTGTCGAGGCTGAAGGCAGCAGGAAAGCCTGCAGCCCCCAGGTCTGTGCGGCTACGCAAGCGGTTCCCAAAGAGCTTTAGAACAAGGCATAGTTTTCCCTGATGGCTCTTTGGGCGGGGGACCCATCTCCAGCCGTATGGCCATTTTTGTGCGTGGCCAGGGGCCAAGTGGGAAAGGGTGGTGTCGAGGCTGAAGGCAGCAGGAAGGCCCACAGCCGCCAGGTCTGTGGGGCTACGCAAGCGGTTCCCAAAGAGCTTTAGAACAAGGCATAGTTTTCCTTGCTGGGTCTTTGGGCATGGGACCCATCTCCAGCCATAGACCATTTTTGTGCCTACCGCGGCGCCAAGTGGGAAAGGGTGGCTTTGAGGCTGAAGGCAGCAGGAAAGCCCACACCCCCCAGGTCTGTGGGGCTACGCAAGCGGTTCCCAAAGAGCTTTAGAACAAGGCATAGTTTTCCCTGCTGGCTCTTTGGGCGGGGGACCCATCTCCAGCCATATGGCCATTTTTGTGCCTGGCGCAGCGCCAAGTGGGAAAGGGTGGCTTTGAGGCTGAAGGCAGCAGCAAAGCCTGCAGCCCCCAGGTCTGTGGGGCTACGCAAGCGGTTCCCAAAGAGCTTTAGAACAAGGCATAGTTTTCCCTGCTGGCTCTTTGGGCGGGGGACCCATCTCCAGTCGTATGGCTATTTTTATGCCTGGCGCGGTGCGTAGTGGGAAAGGGTGGCTTTGAGGCTGAAGGCAGCAGGAAAGCCCGCAGCCCCCAGGTCTGTGGGGCTACGCAAGCGGTTCCCAAAGAGCTTTAGAACAAGGCATAGTTTTCCCTGCTGGCTCTTTGGGCGGGGGACCCATCTCCAGCCATAGGCCATTTTTGTGCCTGGCGCGGCGCCAAGTGGGAAAGGGTGGCTTTGAGGCTGAAGGCAGCAGCAAAGCCTGCAGCCCCAGGTCTGTGGGGCTACGCAAGCGGTTCCAAAAGAGCTTTAGAACAAGGCCTAGTTTTCCCTGCTGGCTCTTTGGGCGGGGGACCCATCTCCAGCCGTATGGCCATTTTTGGGCCTGGCGCGGCGCCAAGTGGGAAAGGGTGGTGTGGAGTCTGAAGGCAGGAGCAAAGCCTGCAGCCCCCAGGTCTGTGGGGCTACGCAAGCGGTTCCCAAAGAGCTTTAGAACAAGGCCTAGTTTTCCCTTCTGGCTCTTTGGGCGGGGGACCCATCTCCAGCCATAGGCCATTTTTGTGCCTACCGCGGCGCCAAGTGGGAAAGGGTGGCTTTGAGGCTGAAGGCAGCAGGAAAGCCCACACCCCCCAGGTCTGTGGGGCTACGCAAGCGGTTCCCAAAGAGCTTTAGAACAAGGCATAGTTTTCCCTGATGGCTCTTTGGGCGGGGGACCCATCTCCAGCCGTATGGCCATTTTTGTGCCTGGCCCGGCGCCAAGTGGGAAAGGGTGGCTTTGAGGCTGAAGGCAGCAGGAAAGCCCGCAGCCCCCAGGTCTGTGGGGCTACGCAAGCGGTTCCCAAAGAGCTTTAGAACAAGGCATAGTTTTCCCTGCTGGCTCTTTGGGCGGTGGACCCATCCCCAGCCGTATGGCCATTTTTGTGCCTGGCGCGGCGCCAAGTGGGAAAGGGTGGTGTCGAGGCTGAAGGCAGCAGCAAAGCCCGCAGCCCCCAGGTCTGTGCAGCTACGCAAGCGGTTCCCAAAGAGCTTTAGAACAAGGCATAGTTTTCCCTGCTGGCTCTTTGGGCGGGGGACCCATCTCCAGTCGTATGGCTATTTTTATGCCTGGCGCGGTGCGTAGTGGGAAAGGGTGGCTTTGAGGCTGAAGACAGCAGGAAAGCCCGCAGCCCCCAGGTCTGTGGGGCTACGCAAGCGGTTCCCAAAGAGCTTTAGAACAAGGCATAGTTTTCCCTGCTGGCTCCTTGGGCGGGGGACCCATCTCCAGCCATAGGCCATTTTTGTGCCTGGCGCGACGCCAAGTGGGAAAGGGTGCTGTCGAGGCTGAAGGCAGCAGGAAAGCCCGCAGCCCCCAGGTCTGTGGGGCCAAGCAAGCGGTTCCCAAAGAGCTTTAGAACAAGGCATAGTTTTCCCTGCTGGCTCTTTGGGCGGGAGACCCATCTCCAGCCATAGGCCATTTTTGTGCCTGGCGCGACGCCAAGTGGGAAAGGGTGGTGTCGAGGCTGAAGGCAGCAGCAAAGCCTGCAGCCCCCAGGTCTGTGGGGCTACGCAAGCGGTTCCCAAAGAGCTTTAGAACAAGGCATAGTTTTCCCTGCTGGCTCTTTGGGCGGGGGACCCCTCTCCAGCCATATGGCCATTTTTGTGCCTGGCGCAGCGCCAAGTGGGAAAGGGTGGCTTTGAGGCTGAAGGCAGCAGCAAAGCCTGCAGCCCCCAGGTCTGTGGGGCTACGCAAGCGGTTCCCAAAGAGCTTTAGAACAAGGCATAGTTTTCCCTGATGGCTCTTTGGGCGGGGGACCCATCTCCAGTCGTATGGCTATTTTTATGCCTGGCGCGGTGCGTAGTGGGAAAGGGTGGCTTTGAGGCTGAAGGCAGCAGGAAAGCCCGCAGCCCCCAGGTCTGTGGGGCTACGCAAGCGGTTCCCAAAGAGCTTTAGAACAAGGCATAGTTTTCCCTGCTGGCTCTTTGGGCGGGGGACCCATCTCCAGCCGTATGGCCATTTTTGTGCCTGGCGCGGCGCCAAGTGGGAAAGGGTGGTGTCGAGGCTGAAGGCAGCAGGAAAGCCCACACCCCCCAGGTCTGTGGGGCTACGCAAGCGGTTCCCAAAGAGCTTTAGAACAAGGCATAATTTTCCCTGCTGGCTCTCTGGGCGGGGGACCCATCTCCAGCCGTATGGCCATTTTTGTGCCTGGCGCGGCGCCAAGTGGGAAAGGGTGCTGTCGAGGCTGAAGGCAGGAGCAAAGCCCGCAGCCCCCAGGTCTGTGGGGCTACGCAAGCGGTTCCCAAAGAGCTTTAGAACAAGGCATAGTTTTCCCTGCTGGCTCTTTGGGCGGGGGACCCCTCTCCAGCCATATGGCCATTTTTGTGCCTGGCGCAGCGCCAAGTGGGAAAGGGTGGCTTTGAGGCTGAAGGCAGCAGCAAAGCCTGCAGCCCCCAGGTCTGTGCGGCTACGCAAGCGGTTCCCAAAGAGCTTTAGAACAAGGCATAGTTTTCCCTGCTGGCTCTTTGGGCGGGGGACCCATCTCCAGTCGTATGGCTATTTTTATGCCTGGCGCGGTGCGTAGTGGGAAAGGGTGGCTTTGAGGCTGAAGGCAGCAGGAAAGCCCGCAGCCCCCAGGTCTGTGGGGCTACGCAAGCCGTTCCCAAAGAGCTTTAGAACAAGGCATAGTTTTCCCTGCTGGTTCTTTGGGCGGGGGACCCATCTCCAGCCGTATGGCCATTTTTGTGCCTTATGCGGCGCCAAGTGGGAAAGGGTGGCTTTGAGGCTGAAGACAGCAGGAAAGCCCGCAGCCCCCAGGTCTGTGGGGCTACGCAAGCGGTTCCCAAAGAGCTTTAGAACAAGGCATAGTTTTCCCTGCTGGCTCTTTGGGCGGGGGACCCATCTCCAGCCATAGGCCATTTTTGTGCCTGGCGCGACGCCAAGTGGGAAAGGGTGCTGTCGAGGCTGAAGGCAGCAGGAAAGCCCGCAGCCCCCAGGTCTGTGGGGCCAAGCAAGCGGTTCCCAAAGAGCTTTAGAACAAGGCATAGTTTTCCCTGCTGGCTCTTTGGGCGGGAGACCCATCTCCAGCCATAGGCCATTTTTGTGCCTGGCGCGACGCCAAGTGGGAAAGGGTGGTGTCGAGGCTGAAGGCAGCAGCAAAGCCTGCAGCCCCCAGGTCTGTGGGGCTACGCAAGCGGTTCCCAAAGAGCTTTAGAACAAGGCATAGTTTTCCCTGCTGGCTCTTTGGGCGGGGGACCCCTCTCCAGCCATATGGCCATTTTTGTGCCTGGCGCAGCGCCAAGTGGGAAAGGGTGGCTTTGAGGCTGAAGGCAGCAGCAAAGCCTGCAGCCCCCAGGTCTGTGCGGCTACGCAAGCGGTTCCCAAAGAGCTTTAGAACAAGGCATAGTTTTCCCTGCTGGCTCTTTGGGCGGGGGACCCATCTCCAGTCGTATGGCTATTTTTATGCCTGGCGCGGTGCGTAGTGGGAAAGGGTGGCTTTGAGGCTGAAGGCAGCAGGAAAGCCCGCAGCCCCCAGGTCTGTGGGGCTACGCAAGCGGTTCCCAAAGAGCTTTAGAACAAGGCATAGTTTTCCCTGCTGGCTCTTTGGGCGGGGGACCCATCTCCAGCCGTATGGCCATTTTTGTGCCTGGCGCGGCGCCAAGTGGGAAAGGGTGGTGTCGAGGCTGAAGGCAGCAGCAAAGCCCGCAGCCCCCAGGTCTGTGCAGCTACGCAAGCGGTTCCCAAAGAGCTTTAGAACAAGGCATAGTTTTCCCTGCTGGCTCTTTGGGCGGGGGACCCATCTCCAGTCGTATGGCTATTTTTATGCCTGGCGCGGTGCGTAGTGGGAAAGGGTGGCTTTGAGGCTGAAGACAGCAGGAAAGCCCGCAGCCCCCAGGTCTGTGGGGCTACGCAAGCGGTTCCCAAAGAGCTTTAGAACAAGGCATAGTTTTCCCTGCTGGCTCCTTGGGCGGGGGACCCATCTCCAGCCATAGGCCATTTTTGTGCCTGGCGCGACGCCAAGTGGGAAAGGGTGCTGTCGAGGCTGAAGGCAGCAGGAAAGCCCGCAGCCCCCAGGTCTGTGGGGCCAAGCAAGCGGTTCCCAAAGAGCTTTAGAACAAGGCATAGTTTTCCCTGCTGGCTCTTTGGGCGGGAGACCCATCTCCAGCCATAGGCCATTTTTGTGCCTGGCGCGACGCCAAGTGGGAAAGGGTGGTGTCGAGGCTGAAGGCAGCAGCAAAGCCTGCAGCGCCCAGGTCTGTGGGGCTACGCAAGCGGTTCCCAAAGAGCTTTAGAACAAGGCATAGTTTTCCCTGCTGGCTCTTTGGGCGGGGGACCCCTCTCCAGCCATATGGCCATTTTTGTGCCTGGCGCAGCGCCAAGTGGAAAGGGTGGCTTTGAGGCTGAAGGCAGCAGCAAAGCCTGCAGCCCCCAGGTCTGAGGGGCTACGCAAGCGGTTCCCAAAGAGCTTTAGAACAAGGCATAGTTTTCCCTGATGGCTCTTTGGGCGGGGGACCCATCTCCAGTCGTATGGCTATTTTTATGCCTGGCGCGGTGCGTAGTGGGAAAGGGTGGCTTTGAGGCTGAAGGCAGCAGGAAAGCCCGCAGCCCCCAGGTCTGTGGGGCTACGCAAGCGGTTCCCAAAGAGCTTTAGAACAAGGCATAGTTTTCCCTGCTGGCTCTTTGGGCGGGGGACCCATCTCCAGCCGTATGGCCATTTTTGTGCCTGGCGCGGCGCCAAGTGGGAAAGGGTGGTGTCGAGGCTGAAGGCAGCAGGAAAGCCCACACCCCCCAGGTCTGTGGGGCTACGCAAGCGGTTCCCAAAGAGCTTTAGAACAAGGCATAATTTTCCCTGCTGGCTCTCTGGGCGGGGGACCCATCTCCAGCCGTATGGCCATTTTTGTGCCTGGCGCGGCGCCAAGTGGGAAAGGGTGCTGTCGAGGCTGAAGGCAGGAGCAAAGCCCGCAGCCCCCAGGTCTGTGGGGCTACGCAAGCGGTTCCCAAAGAGCTTTAGAACAAGGCATAGTTTTCCCTGCTGGCTCTTTGGGCGGGGGACCCCTCTCCAGCCATATGGCCATTTTTGTGCCTGGCGCAGCGCCAAGTGGGAAAGGGTGGCTTTGAGGCTGAAGGCAGCAGCAAAGCCTGCAGCCCCCAGGTCTGTGCGGCTACGCAAGCGGTTCCCAAAGAGCTTTAGAACAAGGCATAGTTTTCCCTGCTGGCTCTTTGGGCGGGGGACCCATCTCCAGTCGTATGGCTATTTTTATGCCTGGCGCGGTGCGTAGTGGGAAAGGGTGGCTTTGAGGCTGAAGGCAGCAGGAAAGCCCGCAGCCCCCAGGTCTGTGGGGCTACGCAAGCCGTTCCCAAAGAGCTTTAGAACAAGGCATAGTTTTCCCTGCTGGTTCTTTGGGCGGGGGACCCATCTCCAGCCGTATGGCCATTTTTGTGCCTTATGCGGCGCCAAGTGGGAAAGGGTGGCTTTGAGGCTGAAGACAGCAGGAAAGCCCGCAGCCCCCAGGTCTGTGGGGCTACGCAAGCGGTTCCCAAAGAGCTTTAGAACAAGGCATAGTTTTCCCCTGCTGGCTCTTTGGGCGGGGGACCCATCTCCAGCCATAGGCCATTTTTGTGCCTGGCGCGACGCCAAGTGGGAAAGGGTGCTGTCGAGGCTGAAGGCAGCAGGAAAGCCCGCAGCCCCCAGGTCTGTGGGGCCAAGCAAGCGGTTCCCAAAGAGCTTTAGAACAAGGCATAGTTTTCCCTGCTGGCTCTTTGGGCGGGAGACCCATCTCCAGCCATAGGCCATTTTTGTGCCTGGCGCGACGCCAAGTGGGAAAGGGTGGTGTCGAGGCTGAAGGCAGCAGCAAAGCCTGCAGCCCCCAGGTCTGTGGGGCTACGCAAGCGGTTCCCAAAGAGCTTTAGAACAAGGCATAGTTTTCCCTGCTGGCTCTTTGGGCGGGGGACCCCTCTCCAGCCATATGGCCATTTTTGTGCCTGGCGCAGCGCCAAGTGGGAAAGGGTGGCTTTGAGGCTGAAGGCAGCAGCAAAGCCTGCAGCCCCCAGGTCTGTGCGGCTACGCAAGCGGTTCCCAAAGAGCTTTAGAACAAGGCATAGTTTTCCCTGCTGGCTCTTTGGGCGGGGGACCCATCTCCAGTCGTATGGCTATTTTTATGCCTGGCGCGGTGCGTAGTGGGAAAGGGTGGCTTTGAGGCTGAAGGCAGCAGGAAAGCCCGCAGCCCCCAGGTCTGTGGGCTACGCAAGCGGTTCCCAAAGAGCTTTAGAACAAGGCATAGTTTTCCCTGCTGGCTCTTTGGGCGGGGGACCCATCTCCAGCCGTATGGCCATTTTTGTGCCTGGCGCGGCGCCAAGTGGGAAAGAGTGGTGTCGAGGCTGAAGGCAGCAGGAAAGCCCACACCCCCCAGGTCTGTGGGGCTACGCAAGCGGTTCCCAAAGAGCTTTAGAACAAGGCCTAGTTTTCCCTGCTGGCTCTTTGGGCGGGGGACCCATCTCCAGCCGTATGGCCATTTTTGTGCCTGGCGCGGCGCCAAGTGGGAAAGGGTGGCTTTGAGGCTGAAGGCAGCAGGAAAGCCCGCAGCCCCCAGGTCTGTGGGGCTACGCAAGCGGTTCCCAAAGAGCTTTAGAACAAGGCATAGTTTTCCCTGCTGGCTCTTTGGGCGGGGGACCCATCTCCAGCCATATGGCCATTTTTGTGCCTGGCGCAGCGCCAAGTGGGAAAGGGTTGCTTTGAGGCTGAAGGCAGCAGCAAAGCCTGCAGCCCCCAGGTCTGTGGGGCTACGCAAGCGGTTCCCAAAGAGCTTTAGAACAAGGCATAGTTTTCCCTGCTGGCTCTTTGGGCGGGAGACCCATCTCCAGCCATACGCCATTTTTGTGCCTGGCGCGACGCCAAGTGGGAAAGGGTGTTGTCGAGGCTGAAGGCAGCAGGAAAGCCCGCAGCCCCCAGGTCTGTGGGGCCAAGCAAGCGGTTCCCAAAGAGCTTCAGAACAAGGCATAGTTTTCCCTGCTGGCTCTTTGGGCGGGAGACCCATCTCCAGCCATAGGCCATTTTTGTGCCTGGCGCGACGCCAAGTGGGAAAGGGTGGTGTCGAGTCTGAAGGCAGCAGGAAAGCCTGCAGACCCCAGGTCTGTGCGGCTACGCAAGCGGTTCCCAAAGAGCTTTAGAACAAGGCATAGTTTTCCCTGCTGGCTCTTTGGGCGGGGGACCCATCTCCAGTCGTATGGCTATTTTTATGCCTGGCGCGGTGCGTAGTGGGAAAGGGTGGTTTTGAGGCCGAAGGCAGCAGGAAAGCCCGCAGCCCCCAGGTCTGTGGGGCTACGCAAGCGGTTCCCAAAGAGCTTTAGAACAAGGCATAATTTTCCCTGCTGGCTCTTTGGGCGGGGGACCCATGTCCAGCGGTATGGCCATTTTTGTGCCTGGCGCGGCGCCAAGTGGGAAAGGGTGGTGTCGAGGCTGAAGGCAGCAGGAAAGCCCGCAGCCCCCAGGTCTGTGGGGCTACGCAAGTGGTTCCAAAGAGCTTTAGAACAAGGCATAATTTTCGCTCCTGGCTCTTTGGGCGGGGGACCCATCTCCAGCCGTATGGCCATTTTTGCGCCTGGCGCAGTGCCAAGTGGGAAAGGGTGGCTTTGAGGCTGAAGGCAGCAGGAAAGCCCACAGCCCCCAGGTCTGTGGGGCTACGCAAGCGGTTCCCAAAGAGCTTTAGAACAAGGCATAGTTTTCCCTGCTGGCTCTTTGGGCGGTGGACCCATCTCAAGCCGTATGGCCATTTTTGTGCCTGGCGCGGCGCCAAGTGGGAAAGGGTGGTGTCGAGGCTGAAGGCAGCAGGAAAGCCCGCAGCCCCCAGGTCTGTGGGGCTATGCAAGCGGTTCCCAAAGAGCTTTAGAACAAGGCATAGTTTTCCTTGCTGGCTCTTTGGGCATGGGACCCATATCCAGCCATAGGCCATTTTTGTGCCTGGCGCGATGCCAGGTTGGAAAGGGTGGTGTCGAGTCTGAAGGCAGCAGCAAAGCCTGCAGCCCCCAGGTCTGTGGGGCCAAGCAAGCGGTTCCCAAAGAGCTTTAGAACAAGGCATAGTTTTCCCTGCTGGCTCTTTGGGCGGGGGACCCATATCCAGCCGTATGGCCATTTTTGTGCGTGGCCAGGGGCCAAGTGGGAAAGCGTGGTGTCGAGGCTGAAGGCAGCAGCAAAGCCCACAGCCCCCAGGTCTGTGGGGCTATGCAAGCGGTTCCCAAAGAGCTTTAGAACAAGGCATAGTTTTCCTTGCTGGGTCTTTGGGCATGGGACCCATCTCCAGCCATAGGCCATTTTTGTGCCTACCGCGGCGCCAAGTGGGAAAGGGTGGCTTTGAGGCTGAAGGCAGCAGGAAAGCCCACACCCCCAGGTCTGTGGGGCTACGCAAGCGGTTCCAAAGAGCTTTAGAACAAGGCATAGTTTTCCCTGCTGGCTCTTTGGGCGGGGGACCCATCTCCAGCCGTATGGCCATTTTTGTGCCTGGCGCGGCGCCAAGTGGGAAAGGGTGGCTTTGAGGCTGAAGGCAGCAGGAAAGCCCGCAGCCCCCAGGTCTGTGGGGCTACGCAAGCGGTTCCCAAAGAGCTTTAGAACAAGGCATAGTTTTCCCTGCTGGCTCTTTGGGCGGGGGACCCCTCTCCAGCCATATGGCCATTTTTGTGCCTGGCGCAGCGCCAAGTGGGAAAGGGTGGCTTTGAGGCTGAAGGCAGCAGCAAAGCCTGCAGCCCCCAGGTCTGTGGGGCTATGCAAGCGGTTCCCAAAGAGCTTTAGAACAAGGCATAGTTTTCCCTGCTGGCTCTTTGGGCGTGGGACCCATCTCCAGTCGTATGGCTATTTTTATGCCTGGTGCGGTGCGTAGTGGGAAAGGGTGGTGTCGAGGCTGAAGGCAGCAGGAAAGTCCGCAGCCCCCAGGTCTGTGGGGCTACGCAAGCGGTTCCCAAAGAGCTTTAGAACAAGGCATAGTTTTCCCTGCTGGCTCCTTGGGCGGGGGACCCATCTCCAGTCGTATGGCTATTTTTATGCCTGGTGCGGTGCGTAGTGGGAAAGGGTGGCTTTGAGGCTGAAGACAGCAGGAAAGCCCGCAGCCCCCAGGTCTGTGGGGCTACGCAAGCGGTTCCCAAAGAGCTTTAGAACAAGGCATAGTTTTCCCTGCTGGCTCCTTGGGCGGGGGACCCATCTCCAGCCATAGGCCATTTTTGTGCCTGGCGCGACGCCAAGTGGGAAAGGGTGTTGTCGAGGCTGAAGGCAGCAGGAAAGCCCGCAGCCCCCAGGTCTGTGGGGCCAAGCAAGCGGTTCCCAAAGAGCTTTAGAACAAGGCATAGTTTTCCCTGCTGGCTCTTTGGGCGGGGGACCCATCTCCAGCCGTATGGCCATTTTTGTGCCTGATGCGGCGCCAAGTGGGAAAGGGTGGCTTTGAGGCTGAAGGCAGCAGGAAAGCCCGCAGCCCCCAGGTCTGTGGGGCTACGCAAGCGGTTCCCAAAGAGCTTTAGAACAAGGCATAATTTTCCCTGCTGGCTCTTTGGGCGGGGGACCCATCTCCAGCCATATGGCCATTTTTGTGCCTGGCGCGGCGCCAAGTGGGAAAGGGTGGTGTCGAGGCTGAAGGCAGCAGGAAAGCCCGCAGCCCCCAGGTCTGTGGGGCTACGCAAGCGGTTCCCAAAGAGCTTTAGAACAAGGCATAGTTTTCCCTGCTGGCTCTTTGGGCGGGGGGACCCATCTCCAGCCGTATGGCCATTTTGTGCCTGGCCCGGCGCCAAGTGGGAAAGGGTGGCTTTGAGGCTGAAGGCAGCAGGAAAGCCCGCAGCCCCCAGGTCTGTGGGGCTACGCAAGCGGTTCCCAAAGAGCTTTAGAACAAGGCATAGTTTTCCCTGCTGGCTCTTTGGGCGGGGACCCACCTCCAGCCATATGGCCATTTTTGTGCCTGGCGCAGCGCCAAGTGGAAAGGGTTGCTTTGAGGCTGAAGGCAGCAGGAGAGCCTGCAGCCCCCAGGTCTGTGGGGCTACGCAAGCGGTTCCCAAAGAGCTTTAGAACAAGGCATAGTTTTCCCTGCTGGCTCTTTGGGCGGGAGACCCATCTCCAGCCATAGGCCATTTTTGTGCCTGGCGCGACGCCAAGTGGGAAAGGGTGGTGTCGAGGCTGAAGGCAGCAGCAAAGCCCGCAGCCCCCAGGTCTGTGGGGCTACGCAAGCGGTTCCCAAAGAGCTTTAGAACAAGGCATAGTTTTCCCTGCTGGTTCTTTGGGAGGGGGACCCATCTCCAGCCGTATGGCCATTTTTGTGCCTTATGCGGCGCCAAGTGGGAAAGGGTGGCTTTGAGGCTGAAGACAGCAGGAAAGCCCGCAGCCCCCAGGTCTGTGGGGCTACGCAAGCGGTTCCCAAAGAGCTTTAGAACAAGGCATAGTTTTCCCTGCTGGCTCCTTGGGCGGGGGACCCATCTCCAGCCATAGGCCATTTTTGTGCCTGGCGCGACGCCAAGTGGGAAAGGGTGCTGTCGAGGCTGAAGGCAGCAGGAAAGCCCGCAGCCCCCAGGTCTGTGGGGCCAAGCAAGCGGTTCCCAAAGAGCTTTAGAACAAGGCATAGTTTTCCCTGCTGGCTCTTTGGGCGGGAGACCCATCTCCAGCCATAGGCCATTTTTGTGCCTGGCGCGACGCCAAGTGGGAAAGGGTGGTGTCGAGGCTGAAGGCAGCAGCAAAGCCTGCAGCCCCCAGGTCTGTGGGGCTACGCAAGCGGTTCCCAAAGAGCTTTAGAACAAGGCATAGTTTTCCCTGCTGGCTCTTTGGGCGGGGGACCCCTCTCCAGCCATATGGCCATTTTTGTGCCTGGCGCAGCGCCAAGTGGGAAAGGGTGGCTTTGAGGCTGAAGGCAGCAGCAAAGCCTGCAGCCCCCAGGTCTGTGGGGCTACGCAAGCGGTTCCCAAAGAGCTTTAGAACAAGGCATAGTTTTCCCTGCTGGCTCTTTGGGCGGGGGACCCATCTCCAGTCGTATGGCTATTTTTATGCCTGGCGCGGTGCGTAGTGGGAAAGGGTGGCTTTGAGGCTGAAGGCAGCAGGAAAGCCCGCAGCCCCCAGGTCTGTGGGGCTACGCAAGCGGTTCCCAAAGAGCTTTAGAACAAGGCATAGTTTTCCCTGCTGGCTCTTTGGGCGGGGGACCCATCTCCAGCCGTATGGCCATTTTTGTGCCTGGCGCGGCGCCAAGTGGGAAAGGGTGGTGTCGAGGCTGAAGGCAGCAGGAAAGCCCACACCACCCAGGTCTGTGGGGCTACGCAAGCGGTTCCCAAAGAGCTTTAGAACAAGGCATAATTTTCCCTGCTGGCTCTCTGGGCGGGGGACCCATCTCCAGCCGTATGGCCATTTTTGTGCCTGGCGCGGCGCCAAGTGGGAAAGGGTGCTGTCGAGGCTGAAGGCAGGAGCAAAGCCCGCAGCCCCCAGGTCTGTGGGGCTACGCAAGCGGTTCCCAAAGAGCTTTAGAACAAGGCATAGTTTTCCCTGCTGGCTCTTTGGGCGGGGGACCCCTCTCCAGCCATATGGCCATTTTTGTGCCTGGCGCAGCGCCAAGTGGGAAAGGGTGGCTTTGAGGCTGAAGGCAGCAGCAAAGCCTGCAGCCCCCAGGTCTGTGCGGCTACGCAAGCGGTTCCCAAAGAGCTTTAGAACAAGGCATAGTTTTCCCTGCTGGCTCTTTGGGCGGGGGACCCATCTCCAGTCGTATGGCTATTTTTATGCCTGGCGCGGTGCGTAGTGGGAAAGGGTGGCTTTGAGGCTGAAGGCAGCAGGAAAGCCCGCAGCCCCCAGGTCTGTGGGGCTACGCAAGCGGTTCCCAAAGAGCTTTAGAACAAGGCATAGTTTTCCCTGCTGGTTCTTTGGGCGGGGGACCCATCTCCAGCCGTATGGCCATTTTTGTGCCTTATGCGGCGCCAAGTGGGAAAGGGTGGCTTTGAGGCTGAAGACAGCAGGAAAGCCCGCAGCCCCCAGGTCTGTGGGGCTACGCAAGCGGTTCCCAAAGAGCTTTAGAACAAGGCATAGTTTTCCCTGCTGGCTCTTTGGGCGGGGGACCCATCTCCAGCCATAGGCCATTTTTGTGCCTGGCGCGACGCCAAGTGGGAAAGGGTGCTGTCGAGGCTGAAGGCAGCAGGAAAGCCCGCAGCCCCCAGGTCTGTGGGGCCAAGCAAGCGGTTCCCAAAGAGCTTTAGAACAAGGCATAGTTTTCCCTGCTGGCTCTTTGGGCGGGAGACCCATCTCCAGCCATAGGCCATTTTTGTGCCTGGCGCGACGCCAAGTGGGAAAGGGTGGTGTCGAGGCTGAAGGCAGCAGCAAAGCCTGCAGCCCCCAGGTTTGTGGGGCTACGCAAGCGGTTCCCAAAGAGCTTTAGAACAAGGCATAGTTTTCCCTGCTGGCTCTTTGGGCGGGGGACCCCTCTCCAGCCATATGGCCATTTTTGTGCCTGGCGCAGCGCCAAGTGGGAAAGGGTGGCTTTGAGGCTGAAGGCAGCAGCAAAGCCTGCAGCCCCCAGGTCTGTGCGGCTACGCAAGCGGTTCCCAAAGAGCTTTAGAACAAGGCATAGTTTTCCCTGCTGGCTCTTTGGGCGGGGGACCCATCTCCAGTCGTATGGCTATTTTTATGCCTGGCGCGGTGCGTAGTGGGAAAGGGTGGCTTTGAGGCTGAAGGCAGCAGGAAAGCCCGCAGCCCCCAGGTCTGTGGGGCTACGCAAGCGGTTCCCAAAGAGCTTTAGAACAAGGCATAGTTTTCCCTGCTGGCTCTTTGGGCGGGGGACCCATCTCCAGCCGTATGGCCATTTTTGTGCCTGGCGCGGCGCCAAGTGGGAAAGAGTGGTGTCGAGGCTGAAGGCAGCAGGAAAGCCCACACCCCCCAGGTCTGTGGGGCTACGCAAGCGGTTCCCAAAGAGCTTTAGAACAAGGCCTAGTTTTCCCTGCTGGCTCTTTGGGCGGGGGACCCATCTCCAGCCGTATGGCCATTTTTGTGCCTGGCGCGGCGCCAAGTGGGAAAGGGTGGCTTTGAGGCTGAAGGCAGCAGGAAAGCCCGCAGCCCCCAGGTCTGTGGGGCTACGCAAGCGGTTCCCAAAGAGCTTTAGAACAAGGCATAGTTTTCCCTGCTGGCTCTTTGGGCGGGGGACCCATCTCCAGCCATATGGCCATTTTTGTGCCTGGCGCAGCGCCAAGTGGGAAAGGGTTGCTTTGAGGCTGAAGGCAGCAGCAAAGCCTGCAGCCCCCAGGTCTGTGGGGCTACGCAAGCGGTTCCCAAAGAGCTTTAGAACAAGGCATAGTTTTCCCTGCTGGCTCTTTGGGCGGGAGACCCATCTCCAGCCATACGCCATTTTTGTGCCTGGCGCGACGCCAAGTGGGAAAGGGTGTTGTCGAGGCTGAAGGCAGCAGGAAAGCCCGCAGCCCCCAGGTCTGTGGGGCCAAGCAAGCGGTTCCCAAAGAGCTTCAGAACAAGGCATAGTTTTCCCTGCTGGCTCTTTGGGCGGGAGACCCATCTCCAGCCATAGGCCATTTTTGTGCCTGGCGCGACGCCAAGTGGGAAAGGGTGGTGTCGAGTCTGAAGGCAGCAGGAAAGCCTGCAGACCCCAGGTCTGTGGGGCTACGCAAGCGGTTCCCAAAGAGCTTTAGAACAAGGCATAGTTTTCCCTGCTGGCTCTTTGGGCGGGGGACCCATCTCCAGTCGTATGGCTATTTTTATGCCTGGCGCGGTGCGTAGTGGGAAAGGGTGGTTTTGAGGCCGAAGGCAGCAGGAAAGCCCGCAGCCCCCAGGTCTGTGGGGCTACGCAAGCGGTTCCCAAAGAGCTTTAGAACAAGGCATAATTTTCCCTGCTGGCTCTTTGGGCGGGGGACCCATGTCCAGCGGTATGGCCATTTTTGTGCCTGGCGCGGCGCCAAGTGGGAAAGGGTGGTGTCGAGGCTGAAGGCAGCAGGAAAGCCCGCAGCCCCCAGGTCTGTGGGGCTACGCAAGTGGTTCCCAAAGAGCTTTAGAACAAGGCATAATTTTCGCTCCTGGCTCTTTGGGCGGGGGACCCATCTCCAGCCGTATGGCCATTTTTGCGCCTGGCGCAGTGCCAAGTGGGAAAGGGTGGCTTTGAGGCTGAAGGCAGCAGGAAAGCCCACAGCCCCCAGGTCTGTGGGGCTACGCAAGCGGTTCCCAAAGAGCTTTAGAACAAGGCATAGTTTTCCCTGCTGGCTCTTTGGGCGGTGGACCCATCTCAAGCCGTATGGCCATTTTTGTGCCTGGCGCGGCGCCAAGTGGGAAAGGGTGGTGTCGAGGCTGAAGGCAGCAGCAAAGCCCGCAGCCCCCAGGTCTGTGGGGCTATGCAAGCGGTTCCCAAAGAGCTTTAGAACAAGGCATAGTTTTCCTTGCTGGCTCTTTGGGCATGGGACCCATATCCAGCCATAGGCCATTTTTGTGCCTGGCGCGATGCCAGGTTGGAAAGGGTGGTGTCGAGTCTGAAGGCAGCAGCAAAGCCTGCAGCCCCCAGGTCTGTGGGGCCAAGCAAGCGGTTCCCAAAGAGCTTTAGAACAAGGCATAGTTTTCCCTGCTGGCTCTTTGGGCGGGGGACCCATATCCAGCCGTATGGCCATTTTTGTGCGTGGCCAGGGGCCAAGTGGGAAAGCGTGGTGTCGAGGCTGAAGGCAGCAGCAAAGCCCACAGCCCCCAGGTCTGTGGGGCTATGCAAGCGGTTCCCAAAGAGCTTTAGAACAAGGCATAGTTTTCCTTGCTGGGTCTTTGGGCATGGGACCCATCTCCAGCCATAGGCCATTTTTGTGCCTACCGCGGCGCCAAGTGGGAAAGGGTGGCTTTGAGGCTGAAGGCAGCAGGAAAGCCCACACCCCCCAGGTCTGTGGGGCTACGCAAGCGGTTCCCAAAGAGCTTTAGAACAAGGCATAGTTTTCCCTGCTGGCTCTTTGGGCGGGGGACCCATCTCCAGCCGTATGGCCATTTTTGTGCCTGGCGCGGCGCCAAGTGGGAAAGGGTGGCTTTGAGGCTGAAGGCAGCAGGAAAGCCCGCAGCCCCCAGGTCTGTGGGGCTACGCAAGCGGTTCCCAAAAAGCTTTAGAACAAGGCATAGTTTTCCCTGCTGGCTCTTTGGGCGGGGGACCCCTCTCCAGCCATATGGCCATTTTTGTGCCTGGCGCAGCGCCAAGTGGGAAAGGGTGGCTTTGAGGCTGAAGGCAGCAGCAAAGCCTGCAGCCCCCAGGTCTGTGCGGCTACGCAAGCGGTTCCCAAAGAGCTTTAGAACAAGGCATAGTTTTCCCTGCTGGCTCTTTGGGCGTGGGACCCATCTCCAGTCGTATGGCTATTTTTATGCCTGGTGCGGTGCGTAGTGGGAAAGGGTGGTGTCGAGGCTGAAGGCAGCAGGAAAGTCCGCAGCCCCCAGGTCTGTGGGGCTACGCAAGCGGTTCCCAAAGAGCTTTAGAACAAGGCATAGTTTTCCCTGCTGGCTCCTTGGGCGGGGGACCCATCTCCAGTCGTATGGCTATTTTTATGCCTGGTGCGGTGCGTAGTGGGAAAGGGTGGCTTTGAGGCTGAAGACAGCAGGAAAGCCCGCAGCCCCCAGGTCTGTGGGGCTACGCAAGCGGTTCCCAAAGAGCTTTAGAACAAGGCATAGTTTTCCCTGCTGGCTCCTTGGGCGGGGGACCCATCTCCAGCCATAGGCCATTTTTGTGCCTGGCGCGACGCCAAGTGGGAAAGGGTGTTGTCGAGGCTGAAGGCAGCAGGAAAGCCCGCAGCCCCCAGGTCTGTGGGGCCAAGCAAGCGGTTCCCAAAGAGCTTTAGAACAAGGCATAGTTTTCCCTGCTGGCTCTTTGGGCGGGGGACCCATCTCCAGCCGTATGGCCATTTTTGTGCCTGATGCGGCGCCAAGTGGGAAAGGGTGGCTTTGAGGCTGAAGGCAGCAGGAAAGCCCGCAGCCCCCAGGTCTGTGGGGCTACGCAAGCGGTTCCCAAAGAGCTTTAGAACAAGGCATAATTTTCCCTGCTGGCTCTTTGGGCGGGGGACCCATCTCCAGCCATATGGCCATTTTTGTGCCTGGCGCGGCGCCAAGTGGGAAAGGGTGGTGTCGAGGCTGAAGGCAGCAGGAAAGCCCGCAGCCCCCAGGTCTGTGGGGCTACGCAAGCGGTTCCCAAAGAGCTTTAGAACAAGGCATAGTTTTCCCTGCTGGCTCTTTGGGCGGGGGACCCATCTCCAGCCGTATGGCCATTTTTGTGCCTGGCGCGGCGCCAAGTGGGAAAGGGTGGCTTTGAGGCTGAAGGCAGCAGGAAAGCCCGCAGCCCCCAGGTCTGTGGGGCTACGCAAGCGGTTCCCAAAGAGCTTTAGAACAAGGCATAGTTTTCCCTGCTGGCTCTTTGGGCGGGGGACCCACCTCCAGCCATATGGCCATTTTTGTGCCTGGCGCAGCGCCAAGTGGGAAAGGGTTGCTTTGAGGCTGAAGGCAGCAGGAGAGCCTGCAGCCCCCAGGTCTGTGGGGCTACGCAAGCGGTTCCCAAAGAGCTTTAGAACAAGGCATAGTTTTCCCTGCTGGCTCTTTGGGCGGGAGACCCATCTCCAGCCATAGGCCATTTTTGTGCCTGGCGCGACGCCAAGTGGGAAAGGGTGGTGTCGAGGCTGAAGGCAGCAGCAAAGCCCGCAGCCCCCAGGTCTGTGGGGCCAAGCAAGCGGTTCCCAAAGAGCTTTAGAACAAGGCATAGTTTTCCCTGCTGGCTCTTTGGGCGGGAGACCCATCTCCAGCCATAGGCCATTTTTGTGCCTGGCGCGACGCCAAGTGGGAAAGGGTGGTTTTGAGGCTGAAGGCAGCAGGAAAGCCTGCAGCCCCCAGGTCTGTGGGGCTACGCAAGGGGTTCCCAAAGA